>NC_056524.1:239096287-239124484 GCF_019175285.1 Sceloporus undulatus
TGAAACTGGACAATGCACAGTGAAAGGTCTGTATAAGGACCTTGATAGGATCATGGTAAGTAACTGCATGATGTAGAACCCAGGAAGTGATAGACTGGGATGCTTAGAATCTCGAGGAGAAAGCAAAAAAAACCAAACCAATGAAGGTAAGGTATATGTAAAGATGAAGTAATATGCTTCACATCTGCCACTCCTAGGCCTGTTTTTACCTTGGGAACTTTCCTGGCTTTCCTTTTTGTTGAGGTGCTCATCTCCCAGATCCCTATAAATCACTCTTGGATTTTAGCTCTCTGGGATGGAAAGCCAAGCTGGACAGCCAAAAAGGCCTTAGACAAGCTGTTGCACTACATACTGATTCTATAGATTAACATGGCTATATCTTTGAATTCATTTCCATTCAGTTAGATCAGCAGGGGGGAGAGGAGATGAGTGGCAGCAGCAGAATTTTGCCACTCCCAGTAGCTTTAGACAAAAACTAATTGCTGCTCTCTTTTCTTGTGTGTGTTCTTCCCCATTAGTAACTTCTGCTATGTTGACCACACTGATGTTGCTTGGATACACATGTTCCCTTTTCATTAGTGAAATATTGGAGGGTATGCTACCTTGATTTTTAGTAATGCATTATGTTAGTCCTGGAGGCAGCTGAGGATGAGTGTTCCTCTTAACTTAAATATACAAGGTAACTACAGAGGGTTTTTTTCTAGGCTGGGGGAGGGATACACACACACACAGGGTTCTGAACCACTCATAGCATCTAGCCACACTTTTTAGAGTGAGGTGCTAAAGATTTTCTAGGCAATAAAGTGTAGCTCCTGTTGCTGTTGTGTTGTGACTTGTTTCTGACTTATTGTGATCATGGGGTTTTCTTCCAAGATTTGTTCAGAGGAGGTTTGCCATTGCTTTCCCCTGAAGTTGAAAGAATGTGATTTGCCCAAAGTCACCCAGTGGGTTTCATGGCCAAGCAGTGTTTCCAGAGTCATAGAAGATTGGCCATGAAACCCACTGGGTGACAAAAATTATTATATGCTTTAATATAGACAAAAATCCCTCTGGACCATCTTGTATAATTAATGAAAGTGGCACCCTCTCCCCAGCTTCCCTTCCAAACTAAGGAGTTTTAAAAAGTTCCTCACTGCTCCAAAAAAGTAATGACTTTTTCAGCCATTACATTATTTTGAGGAATAATGTCTTTTGTCCCTCATTTATCCTTGCAAATCATTAATGACAGTAAATGTTACTACAGTAAGGTGTTACCTCCAAGCTGTGATAAAGCTGGCACACAAACATCCTTGAAACCCTTCAAAAGTTTTATCATCTGTGAATGCTAGCAATCTGAATTGGAAAGCTAACTTCCCTGTGTTAGCCCCAGCTATCAAACTCCTAATGAATATATACAGATATTTTCAAATCAGGACCTTCTTTTATGATATGATGGCCATTCCTGTAACACTGGACGTTGTCTAATTATAATACTCTTTGAAGTGTGATGACGCCTAGACAGATGACACCCAAATTAATGTACCCCAGCTCTCTTTAGAATATATATGTGGCAATAGGTCTTTAACCTTATCATAGTTCTTTTAATGATGTTTTTTTCTGTTTAATTTCACTGTAAATCATATTAGCAGAGTTTTGACTGCTGTGCCAGAGAGCTTAAAAAGTGAAGTTATTTTAAAACCTAAGAATGTGTCAAGTCTGTCATGTTTAGTCAATATGATCCATTCAAGTATAGAGCTGTCAAAAAGGACAACAGTGGATGGCTCTTAATCTGTTCACTTTTGAAGGGGAGTAAAAAAAAATGGACTCAGGATAAAGTAACAGTTTTTGATCTATCATGGTTACAGTTAAATAACCAATTTATGGATTTGTTAAAGACATTAAGCAAAGTAGAAGCGCCTACAAAAGCAAGATTGTACAGCATCACAGCAGATCCTCTGTTCAAAAATCCCCACAGCATCTTATGTTTCTTCACACTTTACTTTGGAAATTCCACTGTTTGTTGAAGATAACAGAATTTTTTTTAAAGACGATCTGCACAAAGAGTGGCAACATGTGCCTTGCAGTCTCATACTCTTCAACAATTTGCAGGTGAACCGGAAACGTGTGGTCAAGCAATATCAGAGTGTGGTCAAGATAGCCAAAGTTATTAATGAGGAAGAACACACAAACCTGAACTGGCTGTACCAGTTTGCTTTTGCCTGAGCATGCCGGGAAAGACAAGATTCCACCCTCATTCCCTGCTGAGCAAATTAATTTTGCACTTTGAATTTAGTTTGCATCAATTAAAGTAAGCTGTAGACAGAGGGGGAAAGTGGGAGGAGGAGAGAAAAACTGGGGCATTTTAAAGACAGCTGAAAAAGTGGGATGGCAGGGGATTTATTAGAACTTTCCCCACCAAATCAGGACAGTTGAAGGGTATGCACTCCACATGCACTTTCCCAGTTTTGAGGACCCATCCATTTGCCCACTGCAACTACTGAATAATCTGGAAGCACAGTCTGGCTCTTTCTAAATCCTTGTTGTAAATAAAGGGTGTAGGAGTTTCTTTGGCACTTCTTTCACAGCCCCAGATACTGGCACGTGGCTCAGGGATGTAGCCAGGATTTTGGGAAGGGGGGACTTGGGCATACAGTGCATGCATGCCACAGGCTCACGTGCCATTCATTGTATTCCAGCACAGCTTTGGAAGAGGGAGTCCAGACCCCACGGACCCCCTTCCCCTTGGATACGCCATTGTGTGGTGTGACTCTTCATGATGTCAAAGGAGACCAATGTGTCTCACAGTACCACTGGAAATTGCCCACTCTGACTTAAATAACAATGCCAATGATATCAGAAAAGTGTTGTAGAAGACATAGAAATGATTAAGGTTGATGGGATTGACAATGCAACAACATCTGGATGGCTGGATATTCTGTAGTTTGTGTTAGTTGATAGGGTAAACAGAACTGAAATCAGTGATTGATGAATGTATCACTTGTTTGAAAGGGTGTTGAGGTATTGGCAAGTGACTAGATACAAACAAGAAAGAAAAGAAAAGAAAAAGAAAAGCCATTTATATCCATTAGAACAAATTTTGAGACTATGGCCCGGAACAGACGGGCCTTTGAGGCCACTCACAGCATGGACAAGGCATGGAATGTCTTGAACCAGAGCTGGGGCCCATAGAAAGGCCCATAACCTTGACCATTGAAAGAAAACACACAATTAGTGTGATATGACAATAGTACTACATGCAGCTTGGACAGCATCTACACTGTGGAAATAATGCAGATTGACACTGCTTTGACTGCCATGGCTCAGTGTTATGGAATTCCAAGAATTTTATATTGTGAGATACTTAATCTTTTCTGTCAGAGATCTCTGGTGCCACAACAAACTACAAATTCCAGAATTCCATAGCATTGAGCCATGGCAGTTAAAGTGCTGTCAAGCTGCATGATTTCTGTAGTGCAGTTGCAACCTTAATAAGGATTAAACTAACACAATGACTCTTTAAATATTGTCAAGGCAAGAGAAAGCGTAGTGCAGCACATCAAAAGCACCCTACACAATTATAGCACAATGATTCCACTTTAACCACCATCCTATAGAATCCTATAGAATCCAGGGATTTGCATTTAGGGAAAGATATTTAGAATTCTTAACCAGAGAATTCTCGTGCTCCCCAGAGTATAAGCTCCAGCATTTCATAGTATGTAGCCGCAGCACTTAAAATGGAACCATAGCATTATAATTGTGCAGTGGGAAAGGGCCTCTGATATTACAAATTTTCCAGCTGTTGGCAGTGCTGACTAGGTCTGGTGGGCATTGCATTTCAAGAACATCTGGAAGGCTACAGTTTACCATATAAGGCACAAAGCTGGTGATAGGTTTAGCAGTAGTTATTTTATATGTATTTACCTATAGATCTTCTAGTGGGTTATATTGAGCTGCAATTTCTTTTGTAGCAGTCTTATAGCTCTTGCTAAATGTACAGTCTGTTAGTTATTGGAGATAGATACATATGTCCTAATAGCAGCTTGAGCCAGTGAAAATGTTGACTAATTGTTAAAGGTGTGAGCCAACAGTAGTACTGTATATGCCCGTTATTGCTTTCTTTATAATTCCCTGTTATAATATATTTTTTAAAAATGGTTGTTTGTCTCTATCTTCATGTTCTGGCTTTCCACTCCCCCTTTGCATGACAGACTATAATCTGTTAAAATGCATGTGGAATCTTAATTGTTTGACTTTGTTTATCCCATGGAGAAACCAATACAGCACTTACAGTAATTAAGATATTTTTTCTGGTCTTCTCATTTTGTTAATGATATCTTATTGAAGGCTGTGCAGTAATTACTGCCCACTGAGGTACATGCTCTGAAGCAAACTAATGGCCAATGACCAATAATGATTACATCAGTAATTATCTGTTATGAAGTATTAGAAAACAGGGGGGAAAAGTCTGAAATTAAAATCAGTGCATCTGAAGCTAACATTACTCATCTTATTAAACAATACTAAAATTATATTTGCAATTCATTGGAAAAATATACGGCAAGCTGTTTTCCCCAGCTGAATATGAATGCTTTAGTTGTTTTCCAATTATAGTTCCAAAAATATTTTTCAACCCACTGCTGAAGGAACAGAAGAAAACAATAACTGCCATTTTCCCAGTAATGATGCTGTTAATGTTAGAACACTGGAAGTACATAATTTGAAACAAAACTTAAATACATGTGTCCCAAAATATACATTTTGTTGTCTTATTAATACTTCTTAAGAATATAAGATGAAATTTCTCTCTAATCTCCTCATATAATATGGAAAAGCTTTCCTAAGAGTAAGACTAAGCCACAGTAAACAGTTTGAGAATATATTTTTCTGCAGTATTTGACAGCCAGCTGTGGCTTCTAGTCCTCAAGAAATTATAAAGAGATGGAGTTATATAAACTAATTGAAAATAACTCAGTTACTTCTTTCTATATATATGTGTGTGTACTCAATTCCAGATATATCCAAGCATGTCACTTTCTCCCTCTTTTAATAATCAACAGTATTGGTTATGGAAGTTTGGACTGGATGAATGGTGAAGTACTGTATAGTTTGCTTTCAGTCATGCATTAGATTCTGTTCTCATACAGAGTTTTCTAGAATGTTGTCAACAGCTGAGAATAATAACACAAATCTCTTTATAACATGATTCTAGTTTTTCAGCTGTATTATTTTTAAAAAAAAGGAAATGTGAAAATTAGCTCAATGGGGTTGGTGTGGTGATGGTTTAGAACCTCTTTTCTCATTTTTAAAAATTCAAAAATGTCACCTCCACCTACTGTCTAACATGATGCAGACTGTTTTTCCAACCCAGAATCCTGATGCTTGCATTTTGCCATATGTGTAGGGCATGCCCAAGCCTCTGCTGCTTATCAGTAAAGTTGCCGCCTCTAGAAAACAGAAATATAGTTCTTGCTTCTTGTTGCACGGCATTGTGGATAATGGCATTATAAGGTTTAGCCACTAGTTAGCACTGGACTTAAGAGTTCTATCTGGATGCTGGAATTTCCTGTTACTGGTCTGTCTTTGTTGGGGTTGATTCTTATCTAGCTTAGTTTTATGTGCCTACTAAGTCTTCCTTGACACATTCAGTTGAGCGCAGTGTGGAAAGTTCAACATTGTTTTTATACAAGTCTACAGAATGAAAGACTGTGTCAAAACATGGGAATTTAAAAACAGCAACCCACACAATTACAAATGGCTTGACTATCATCATGTCAGTAATAAGTCTTCCTGAGCTTGTATAGAGTCCCCCTCATGCTCAACCATTTATTCAAAGGCATCTGGGGGACACTGTGTATGGAAATCAGCCCAAAGGTTCTACAGGACATTATGGTTAGGGAAGGAATGGCTTAGCTGTCTTTGACTTAAATCTCTCTCCACAAGGAACATTTCACACTCATCATCTACTGCTGCAAGTTTTGAGAAACACAACTGAAGTCAGTTCTCCAACTAGAGTTATAAATCTACAGTAATTGAGAGCAGAATTTGACACAGCAAAGTCAAATTTGAACCTGGTGTAATGTGTTTGTGCCTTTATATCTTGCAGCAAATTTGGCCCTATATATTTTATTCCTAATTCTCACCTTAAATCAGAGTTTCAAAGGCTCAGCTGAATAGGATATGCCTCTGTAAAGTATGTTTTAAATTAGGAGCTGGTGAAATACTGTGCTTTTGATTCCAGGATGAAATGTATATACCCTTGGAAAAAAAATGTGTTTCCATTGGCTGTTCCCCCTCCTTCTCACCCCCCTACTCTTTTCAAGAAACCAGGATACAGTGAAGAGTGGAGCTGAAACAAAAAAACCTCTTTTTCGTTCATCCTCCACATTTTCTTCTGAGTGCCAAGAGGTGGTTTAAAAGGGCAAGCTCTATTAGGCCAAAGTATTTCTGTAGGGTGGGGAAGGAGTTCGGTTGCTTTTGAGGGGTGTGTGTGTGTGTGTGTGGAGGAAACAAAACAAGACTTCCAACTGGTTTTAATTTTATTTGTAATGTTCATGGGAACCAGTCACACATGCTTGGCTGAACTCAGGACTTGGGATTTTTGGCAGCTTTTTTTTTTTTTATGAGCACATCTTGGCAGGTTTTCAAGATGTCCAGATTGCTCACATTATATCTGAATAAGCACAACTCTCAAGTTTAATCTGAGTTGTCTGCTACCCCTTTAATTAGTGCTAGTTAAGACAGAAAATCACAATAGCAGAAAACGTTTCCATTTGAGATCTACAGTAAATTTGCAATATAAATGTTTTAGGAGCTTTCGGTGTGAATTTAGCTATGTGTATGTTCACATTAGTCTTAATGTAGTAGCAATACAAAACATCCTAGTCCCACTGGTATGATGATGATGATGATGATGATGATGAACCTTTATTTATAAAGCGCTGTAAATTTACACAGCGCTGTACATACAATCTTTTTAATTGGACGGATCCCTGCCCTCAGGCTTACAATCTAAAAAGACACGACACAAAGGGAGTGGGGATGGGGAGTGAGCATCTCTAGTAGGATAATACATATAAAATACATAGCAATACAGGAAATGATTCAATAAAACAGACAACAAAAGAACATCAAATAGCAAGTGACAATTATGCAATGCCTGGGAATGCTGCCCTGAACAGAATGGTCTTCAACTCCGTTTTGAAGCTGGTTAAAGAAGTGATGGCTCTTGCTCGCGAGGGAAGAAGGTTCCAGAAGTGAGGGGCAGCAAGTGAACGGGGGCGAATCCGAGATGGGGCAGAGGAAATCCTGGGCTGTGACAGCAGACCTTGACTACCAGAACGGAGGGCCCTAGTGGGAAGGTGAGGAGAAATAAGGTCTGATAAGTAAGGGGGGGCCAGCCCATGGAGGGCTTTGAACGTCGACAGCAGGAGCTTGTACTGAATGTGGAAAGGGAGGGGGAGCCAGTGAAGGGATGCCAGCACAGGGGAGATGTGGTCAGAGCGGTGGGTGGAAGTGATAATGCGTGCAGCTGAATGCTGGACAGAAATTAAAGAACGGAGGTGAGAAAGAGGAAGCCCAGCCAGGAGGACGTTACAGTAATCAAGTCGTGAGATCACTAGGGCATAGACCAGGATCTTGGCAGATGAGGCAGAGAGAAATGGTTGGAGTTTGGCAATATTGTATAAAAAGAATCTACAAGCCTTGGGTGTGGTCTGGATCTGAGGGATACACGACAGAGAAGAGTCAAAGATAAAACCAAGACTGCGGGCTTGCTGGACTGGTTGAATAGAAATGTTGTCCACAGAGACAGAAAAGGAGTGTTGAAGGGTGGGCTTAGGAGGAAAGACAAGAAGCTCCGTCTTGGACATTTTGAGTTTCAAACGCCAATGGCACATCCATGAAATCTATCCTCATTGTTGCTGTGGCTCTTTTTAAATGCTTGTGGCTACAGTTCTGAACACTACAAGGCCATTTAATCTTTCTGAATTCTGTACATAAATGTATGACTTCAGCAGTATGGAAGCATCTTGTCTGTGTGTATGCAAAATTTCAGCTTGTTTTATCTGATATCTACAGTGGGTCCGTGTTATCTGCTGAGATTTGGTTCCAGGAACCCCCCCCCCCCACTGTGGATAAGAAAATCTATGGATGCTCAAGTTCCATTAAATACAATGGCATAGCAAAATGATGTCCTTTATATAAAATGAAGAATTAAGGTTTGCTGTCTGGAATATATACTTTTTAAAAAATATTTTCAAGCCATGGATGCTTGAATCTATGGATAAAAAAATCCATGGATTACAGCTGACTGTATTTGATTTGTACTGTGTTACTGAATACAAAGCTATTATCAATCAACTGAAATCTATATGACAGTATTTGTGTCAACTTTAGTATCGTACTGCTGGACTAGTATTCTGCCCCTCTGACGAAAGCATCATAAAATATATATCCACAAAGTGACTTCCCCAAATGTGGTGGGGTGGTGTCCCATGATCATATTCATATCTAGGCTATTGATATCCATACACTGGCCTAACTAGCTAACTTTTAACTATTTCTCTTGTAATGACATAGGACAAACTCAATAACTATGGCAACCTCCAGACTGCGGTTTTCCCATGGTTGACTTAACACTGTAGTGCTTTTTGAGTGAGGCCAGGGATGAGGGAACTATAAGGAAGAGCTACCAGCTAATGCAAGGGTTTGTGTTACAGATTCTGTTTCGGACTGTGCTATCTGCACTGACCCTGTTACCATACCTTCCCCTAAACTGCCATTTGAACTGATAGTTTTCATTAGTGCTGACCTCCCTCCACTTGCTCACAAATGTCAGTTGAACTGATCAAGTGAGCCAGTTCTGTTCAGAGGCTTTCTATATGGAAACCTCCATTACACTCCAGCCTAGCATTTTTGATTATGCAGATTAGACCTGCAACCTTGATTATATGTAAATAGCATTGGCAGGTTGTGGTTTTTTTTCAGGTGCTTGCAGAATTTGCATGGGAAGGGTTTTTTTGCAGTGCAGTCCTGTGCATGTTTACTCCAGAGTAACTCCCACTGCATCCAATGGAACTTACTCCTGGGAAATTTTTCATAGGCTTCAGCAATAATGAAATGTTTACATCCTGCTGACATCATCCAGCCACTGTCCCTTTATCTGTTTAACAAGGATAACAATATTGACCTATCTTGTATGATTTCAAGGAGACATTTTTTTCTCCCTGAAGATTGCCCTGAATTTCCAGTACCAAAGTTAAATTGCATCTTAATATTCCCCCAGCCTCAAATTGTTTTGTTTTGTATATCAATTACTTAACCAAGTCCCTGCTATCAGAACAAAGATCTTGCAATCATACCTTGGAAAAGATAAGCTGGAGTTTTTAGCAAGTTTAACAGGCTTTTAAAATTAACTATCTGCCAACAAAATTTGTCAACAATGAAATGCAATTATTGATTAATTGTTAAACTGATATTCTACCTTTCTGCCAACAAATGGTATTGAAGGTAGCTAGTTTTGGTAAAATCAAATAGCAAGTACAATGAAGACATGCAGTGCAGTTAAACTTATCCTGTTTACAAGCATGGAACTATAGCACTTAAAGAGGTGTCAAACTGCATTATTTCTACAATGTAGGCTCATCCAAGATCACTGAGAAAGGCTTCTACAATGTCCCTATTAAAAATGTCTCCAAGGTTGGTGGGACCATGAGAATGAGCAGATTCATAAGGCAGCTCTTTCAATTAGCCTGGTGATCCCAGTTCATACAAGGCTTTATAACCAGCACATTTTACATTTCATACATGCATCCATTCCTAATCTGGATGGAAGCCTACATTGATATTCAGAAGTCTATCCATGGGCCTGAAGATAAGCATAGCTATATCAACCTGCTGCATAGTTCATTAGCCTGTCCTTCATTGCAGATATTGGGAACCAAAGCAGTAAAGAGAAGGCAAAGGTCTTGAAACAGAGTGGTCATGTGACCTCCTTTTGCAGAGGAAATAATTTTGTCTGGAGGATTTTTAGAGGCCAGTACTTTATTTGAACAGATGTCCAGGACAAATCTGGATTAAGACCTATCAGAAGAGAGACTAGATCCTTGAAGCTGCCCATGAGCATGAACAGAACATGACCATAGAGGGAAGACTGGCCAGGCAGAGGACACAGGCAGACAAAGCTCCTCTGAATGGGAATCCTTACATGAACAAGTTCCTGCAACCACATTCAGTTTCAATTCTTTTTCAGACCTTCATGCTTAAAATGGGAAGATTTAATTCACATGTTGGGTGAGATGGGTGTTGGAATGTATATACCACACAAAAGTCTATATCCCTTCTGTTTTAGCTGAATGCTTGTTTGGGATGGTATATGTGTAGATGTAGAGAATCAGTGTGTTATAGTGGCTTGAGCATAGGATTAGGACTCCAGGAGACAAGGGTTCAAATTTGGGCCAGACACTATACTACTGGAAAAGTAGAAGCACATGTGGACTTTTTTGTTTCATGATGTGCCAAAATAACATGACTGGCTTGAGGTACTATAAACATTGACCTTTGTGGATGTGAAGCACTAGTTCCTACTGTGCATTATGTAGGAAAGGCACATTACAATTAATAATCAAACCTACAGAAGACCTATGGAATTAGTTGCTGAATAGGTCAAAACAAATAAAACCCATTGAATCCATAGATCTACTTTAGTTGGGACTAGCAACTGAATTTGGGACTATTGTAGATAGATATATAGACACATCTATGGAGAGTCAGTGTGGTGTAATTACTTGAGTATTGGACTAGGACTCCAAGGTGTTTTCCAGACCTAGCATGTACCTGCGGCATGATAATGGCGGTGTCCTATATACACGGGTGCTGCCATTATGACTTCACAGCTGTGCTACAGCCAAATGGTGTGGTGCGGGCATGACGTGCTGGTGCCACTGCAGGGCGCTTGTGGCACCCTTTCAGTGGCACTGGAAGGAGCTCTGAAACGGAGCTCCTTTTTGCCATGCGTATCGCTGGCTCAGCCTTTACACAGCCGTACCAGCGATACGGAAGAGAAAGGGGCCAAGTGGCCCCTTTCTCTCTTTCCCTGCAGCTGTTGGGGTGTCCTTGGGGCATGAAGCCACAAGGACACCCCGTTCCAGGCCACGGGGAAGCGGCGTTTTGCTGCTTCCCCAAGGCTTAGAGAAGTGGCGGATTGGGGCCTCTGGGGCTTTTGCTGTGGATGCCCAGGCCCCGATCCGGTGGGGAAAGGGGCGGGTGCAGGCCGCCTAAAAGGGGTGGTCTGTATCCCACCCAAGAGACCAGGGTTCAAGTCCCTGATCAGTTATGGAAGTTCACTGGCTGGCTTTGGTCAAGTCACACTTCTCAGCTTGAGAGGAAGGCAATGGCAAGCACACTCTGAACAAATATTGCCAGGAGAACAGCATGATATCTTCATCTTATGGTCAGCATTACTGGGGGGGGGGGGGAACCCTATGAAGTCATACAATCATAACTAGGGTTGTCAGGTGTCCTTTAGTATAAGGAATGCCCCTTATTTGAAGGCCAAAAGTCATAACTTTAAAGGACCCATATTATGAGGATGATCCCCAATTTGAAGTGTAGAAAGCTTTCCCTTTTATATAGACTGAATGAGATGCCAAAAAATCCTGAACTTTTGGATGTGGACTCTTCATAAAGACATAAATGTTCTTTACATAATATATGAATGTGAACCATATGTTTATTTTGTACCAATATACATGGTTGGGTTAACTGAAATCAATACTTTCATATGCTACTTAGGGGGAGTACAAACTTGTTAATAGCTGCTTCCTGGTCATCAGTCCTGCATGTCAAGAGTTTTGACTGTCTCTTATTGCTATTTTGAGAAACCAGCAACACTAACAACAACAAATGTGTGGCTGGGGTAAAGAAGTTTCAGTTCCAAATAAGGCCAAAAGATCTATTAATCTAATCTAATCTAATCTAATCTAATCTATCTATCTATCGTATTTTCCGGCGTATAAGACAACTAGGTGTATAAGACGACCCCCAACTTTTCCAGTTAAAATATAGAGTTTGGGATATACTCACCGTATAAGACTACCCCTCTTCCAACGCACACCAAATAAAATTTTAAAAAACATCAGATTTGGTAATTTTAATTCAAATGACATGCAGGTACTTAGCAGGAAACCTTGTCGTCTACAAAGCCTGGTTGGATTGGTCAGCTCTCCCTGCCTGCCCAGCCCTCCCTGTCTCCAAGACTATCAGAGCGGTAGTTGCTTTTATACAATCGCCACATATGGCGGGGATGCATCCGCGGCCGTTTTTAAGCTCCCCCCACCATATGCGGCGACCACAGATTCTCCAATCCAGCTCGGAAGTTTCAGCACCTGCCCTATAAGATGACACCTGGCGTATAAAACAACCCCTGACTTTTGAGAAGATTTTCCTGGGTTAAAAAGTAGTCTTATACGCCAGAAAATACAGTATCTATCTATCTATCTATCTATCTATCTATCTATCTATCTATCTATCTAAACATTGCAAATGAAAGATCTGAAAGGACAAAAGTGCCTTGGAAACTGGAAGATGGTAAATGTGTAGCCTAGCAAAGGAGGTAGGTAAGGACAAAGATGTTAATTCATTGTTTTTCATGTATTCGGGTACACTTTTGTGCCAGGAAAAGCCTATAATGACTGAAGTGTTGATTTTTGATTTAAAACAATCTGTAGGAGGAAGTTATGACAGTTGGCAATGAGACAATAAAAACTGTATAAACTGTATAAGTGAAAACCATGCTGGTCTATACACTGATTATAAGGAAATTAATATGAAAAGTTCATTACGGGTTTTCCTTTAACAATGATAGCTGTCACTGTCTATTAAATCCAATGCGGGCTACTAGAGAAAAGTGGATTTTGAGTGTATTATGAGCCATGAATGTTTCAGTGGCTTTAAACATATCTTGATCCTTTAGTGTCTTCCAACCTGTGAAATGACCTTCACTGAATGTTTCATCTGAGGGCAAATAAGATAATTTATTTACATCTTTAATATCAGGGACTAGTCCAAGACGTTTTGCTATCTGAGGTGTAACAGGAAATGGTGTCCCCTGAAAACAAAATGTATAAGACTTAAGAGCTAACAAAGGGGCTTGACAGACTACCCTGAAGGGGCAGTGGTATACCCCCCTTTCCTAGCCAGATCAGGGCTGCGTCAACCTCTTGCCATGGCCCCGATCCAGCCTTTCGAGAGCACAAAAAGGAGCTGCAAAAAGTGGCTTTGTTTTGCGCCCTCAAAAGGGCACCATAGCCATGGTGGTGCAGCTATATGGCATTCCTATGGCACTGTGTCATATGGATGCAATACCAGAGGAGCATCATGATGCTGTGTACCATGTGGTGTGGTGTGCAGCCTCATGACACCCTGGGGGCAGAGTCAGGGCATGTGTCATCTGGATGCAGCACCCCGACTCCACTCCCAGGCTGGCCTTTCAGGCCGGTCTATACAAGGCCGAAGCTATTTTGTCACCTGAGGCAGAAAATCCCACAAGCTGATTCACATTTTCTTGTACTGTATTATAATATGATGAAAATAAATTAAATCTTAACCATTTGGTTGTTTGACCTTCCAAATCAGCTGCTTGAAATGGCTTTCTCACTTGACTGAATGACAGAGTTAATCCTACTCTCAGAGGACTCTTATCTCTAGAGAACCAATGCAGATATCTGCTACCTGACACAGAGCAGCAAATTATGCCCCAAGTCCTGCTTAGTACTGGAAGATACTGTTTGAATATCTTTTGAGTATCTTTGAAGCCAGTGTGGCATAGTGGTTTGAGTTTTGGACTAGGACTCTAGAAACTAGGATTTGAATCCCAGCTTGACCATGGAAACCTACTGGGTGACCTTGGGCAAGTCACGCTCTCTCAGCTTCAGTAAATGGCAATGGCAAACTCCCTCTAAAGACACGTGCCAAGAAAACCCCATGATTGGCTCTCTTTAGAGTTGCCCTAAGTTGGAAATGACTTGAAGGCACACAACAACAACAACAATTCAAATATAACCATGGCCCGTTACAGAGCGCCCAAAAGGGGCGGTCTTGGGCCGCTGCCGGTTGCAGCGCGGGGAAGCCGCTGCAGCCAAAATGCGCAACTCCCCTGCACTGTAAAAAAGGAGCGCGAAAATCGCGCTCCTTCCGGCAACCCAGAAGAGACATCGCAAGTGCCAAAGCGCGCACTCGCAACGTCTCTTCCAGGTTTAGACATCCGGACGCTGCCTGTCCGTTACGTCAAGATGGCCGCGCCCGTCTGTATAGGGCGCCACCATCTTGCCATACGGAATACGTGCGAGGGGCAAGGCGCGTCCGGAAGCGCCGCCCCTCGCGCGTATTCCTGGCGCAACGACGGCGCCGCTTAGGCCCGTCTGTAAGGCTCCCATGTTATGTTGACAGCTGAGAGAGGAAATGGCACATGTATCTTTAATTATAGAGTTGGAAGAGGTCACAAGGGCCATCCAGTCCAACCCCCTGCCATATCAATATCAAATCAAAGTACTCCCTACAGATGGCCATCCAGCCTCTGTTTAAAAACCTCCAAAGAAAGAGAATCCATCATGCTGAGGCAGTGGAACAGCTCTTACCATCAGGAAGTTCTTCTTAATGTTTAAGTGGAATCTCTTTTCTTGTAGTTTGAATCCATTGCTACATGTCCTAGTCGCAGGAATAGCATAAAAGATACTTGCACCATTCTCAGTATGACATCGCTTCAAATATTTAAACATGGCTATCATGTTGCCCTTTAATCTTCTCTTCAGGCTAAACATACCCACCTTCTTAAGGCCTGGTTTTTTTTTTTTCAGGATGCCTAGACACTGGCCTTCCATCCCAGCATTTCTGTTCTTCCCCTTCCCCTTTACTGCAGCACCAGGGACAGGGAGATGGCAAAGGAATTAAATCGCCTTCAGTTCCCTTGAGCAATATCTTATAGGACAGATACCCTTTTTGCCACCATGGAGATAAGCACAAATCTGAGTCATTCATACATTCATAATTGTTACAGCTGAAGCTCATCTTCAGTAATCAGGAATTCAGGTAATTAACAAGAGCAATTGTGTAGCTGTAAATGACCGTGAGATCTTCGCTTTGCCCCCACCAAATAAACATATCTGACCTTTTCTTCAGCATATGTTGACTATGACAACATTTAAAAAAATAAATAATAAATTAAAAAATGACATTTAAAATATCTAAACACCATGTGATTACTGGCTGTGTATATATTCCACCTTTATTAATGTTCTCCAAGAATGAATCTTTTTCTTCATTCTTCTACTTCAGTTTTTTAAATATATAATATTCAAATATGATTCCAGTATGTATCCATTAGGGGGAAAACACTTCAGAACAAGTGTATTGAGGATTTGGGACACACACAAACAGATGGCACTCACATCCAGCAAAGAATTTAAAATGGTGCATTCATGATGAGAAAAGGAAAGAATCAAAAGAATTGCGAATGAAGAGGATTCATGTAGATTCACTTTTGAGTTGTAGCACTAGTGATTCTTACTCATCTTTACATTTTTGGCTTGGCGATAGGTAGCATCTTTTTCTCTCTCTCTGTCTTCTTCAGTCTGGAAACATTTTAAGCTTGGAAACAGAAGCCTGGTTGGAGCATGTTTTCAAGGGCATCTGTTCCAGACTGCAGCCGAGGATGGGGCCCATAGAGCAGACTGCAAAGATCCACCTAGAATTGCTTGAATTAAGTCCTTGCACCTGGATATAATTGTCCTGCTGCTGTGCTGGGGTTTTCTTAAGCTACTGGTAAAACAAATTAGCTCATTTTAACTGGCATCCAGTAGGGAAGCACACAACTCTCCTCAAAGAATGTTTTTCAAATAATTATTTTTCTATTGCCAGCTTTAGGTCATGAATATTTTCCTAACGCTGAGTAAAATTTTATTTTAAAAGGCAAAGCAGATGCAGATTTTTTTTTTTAAAAAAAAATCCTGTTCTGAGATTCCACAGGAGTAGTTCTTGCTACCGAAATGAAATATTTGTGTAGCCATAATTGTACTTTTAAAATCCCACTCTGTTCTAAACCATGTAGTGTCATATCATACTAAACCAAGACACAAACCAGCCAACCAACCACAAAGCCCTCTGTAACCTGCTACATATGGTTCAAAAACCATTATAATAATTTTTTTCTGGTAAATGACATAACTATTTCACAATATGGGTGGTGGGAATGGATCAGCATTCCTATAAGTCTGTGTAGATACATGTAAGGTTACACACACACACACACACACACACACACACACACACACACACACACATATATACACATACATACATATACTGATGTTGACTATAGAACTTCATGAGAAGTCCCCCAAAGTTTATCCTCCCAAATGAAATAGGGTGGCAATCTGTGTTTAAATAAATGCTTGTTCAGCTCCCCATTTTCAATATGGCAAAATCTCAAGATTCAGAAATCATTTTGAAGTTTCCTTTTTTGGGATAAAACTAATATATCTATATTTATATTTATAGATATTGATATATATCTTTAGGCAATATTCTGTGAATGTCATATTGTTTTTGGAAGAAAAAAGCAACAATGGAAGAAAAATCATAACAGAGATTTTTTTTTGAGGTTACAAAAATTGGAACAAGACTGATGCACACATACATAAATTGCAAGTGTGTAAAGATTAATAGCAAGTGTGTGTATTCCTAGATTAGCCATAGTTTTTGAAAGCATATATACACCATACACTCTACAAAGAGGCCCAGTGTACATACAAAGAAAGGGATGTGTTTATGTGCTAAGCACAGAAGCCATGTTCAAATAATTGAGGACTGATTCCGTTGTAAGGTCTCCATTTATTACTACTTTTTAAATATGTGTGATTGTATGTGTATATATAGGTTTTTATAATAAACATTTTTGTTTATATGTATGTGTGTGCATGTATATACACACACACAAATTAACACACACAAATTAAAATGATATAATAAATTCTAAATAATCTATTGTTATATTGAAAAATATTCACAGTACAAGAACAGTAAATAATGAAAATCTATAAAACATAAATTGGTAACAGAAGTAAGCTTGTTGGGCAAAAACCATTGGTCGAAACACATCTGGCCTCTTACAGGATTAAAGACCTTTCAAGTTCTTTAATCCTGTAAGAGGCAGATGCATTTCAACCAATGACCTTACCTTAGTGGCCAATGAAAACTTCTTGTATTTTTCCTATTCTTTTCCCCAGTCTAACACATCAGTGCAAATTCTCACTGAATAATAATAAACATGCCCCTTTTCCTTCATGTCCCAAGCCTGAGCCCTAGAGCCAAGGCAGGGAAACTTACTGATGCCTACTTGTCCAATTTCCAGGGTACTGGAAGCTGGCAGCCCCAAAGTGTGGGGTTTGCTTTCAAACAAAGGGCCCCTTGCATAAGGTATCTGATTTCAAACACAATGTACAATGCTGCTTGTTGAGGTTATATTTCAATACCGTTTTGATGGATGCTGCCATGAAAACTGTCTTGAGCAGTAGTCCAGCACTTCTGGACCATTGCAAAATGTGAATGCAGTCTCAGAGTAGATTTTTATAGTAGGCCTAAATCTGTGGCCCAACTTATGCAGCATATTTGAGATTGATAAAAAACCAATAGATGAATTAATTAATATTTGGGTTTGTGACAAAAGTCACTCAACTTTGGGAAAGCATTACTGTTTGTTCCCACTAGTTAACTGTGTTGTCAAATGGAAATTTCAGGGCTGTTCATATTTTTCAAAAGATGCCAAGAGACTTATCTCCCTTCTTTTTATAAGCATGAAAATCAGCCACTGCTTCAGGCAGAAGGTTGGTTCTCCAAAGAAGCCTTAGCCTATCCTTTTCCCAGAATACTCATGGGAATCACCCTACGGTGGTCCAGTGTTGTTTCCAGTGAATTCCTAGGGTATAACAGGAGTGGGAATTATGCAGCACTCCAGATGTTGTTGGTCTGCAAATCCCAACAGCCCTGGCCAGCATAATGGTGAAAGATCGCTGGGAGCTGCAGTCCAACAACCTCTGGAATGGTACATTATATCCATTCCTGGGATCGAGGAAAGATTACTGTTTTAATGCCCATGAATTGTTGGGAAGTAAAAAAATTGATGTAAAAATGAATAAAAAATACTGTCAGCTACTTATTTAATAGTAAGTGCTACTTCTGAATGAAGTGTAAATTTCTTCTGCTTCTTTTCTCAAAAATGGTGATATTTCCTCATGAAACACTAGCATTATGAGAGATGAACAGTGCTGTGAAAGCAGATGGTGTCTGACCAGGGTGGGGGAGGGTGGGATTCCATTTAGTCCCTACTAGATTCCTACATACTCAGGATATTTTTCCTAAGAGGCTAATTGCTCAGCATACAAAGTCAGTTACATCTATTCATGGAAAGTACCAGCCAAATATCATAATCTAAAATGTATGAATATTGACTCCTCCTTTCTCTCCCCTGGCAAATTGCAGTCAAGAATAGCTATTCTTGTAAAGCCAGTCTGGAGTCAAATAATAATGGCACATCCAAAATTAAACTCTGAAGCTGCTGTCACTGTTTTAATGCATTCCAAATTTTGGAGATGGTTTAGTGCAAATCTCTCATGGCTTTAGGCTGCAATCTGATTTGCATGCCTAAATGGCAAATCTCATCAAATCTCTATGTACTGTAAACTCTGTGACTTTATCACCCTACATAACATCAGCCTCTGTCTCCTGTCTGTCTAGCAATGCAAATGGATGGGAAGAGGTAGTTCTTAGATATCTTTATTTTGGTTCTTTAAAAAACACAAACAAACCCTGACTTCATGTTTTCAAGTAATATAAGCACAACACAGTGTGTGGTTATTGAAATGCTACACAAATGGAAATGGTGATTTCTTGTAGAGTGGTGCTGTATCTCTATAAAGAGGGAAGCCCACTTGGAAGTTATTCTATAAACCAGGAGGGGGAAATGTCCAGCACTCAGGTGTCATATAGCTCTCTGGGAGTCCTTTTTGTGTCTACCCCAGGATTGTGTTGATTGCTTAAAAAGGCCAACAACCTCTTTTCCCCATTATTTTGGGGCATCTTTTTAGTGAAAAAAATGGCTTTAGTTTACTAGATTTACTAAAACAGTAATTTTAAATTTTATTTATATCCCATCTTTTTCCCAGCACAGGAATCAAAGAGGCTCAAATGAAATCAAAAACTAAGAAACTTAAAAAAACCCCAAACCAATTAAATAAGCAATTGCATTAATAACACAGCTTATGTGTTCTTCCTCATTAATAACTTTTGCCATCTTGACTAGACTCAGATATTGTTGCTCTCATGTGTACCAATCTTCATCTGTAAATGGTAAAGATTATGGAAATGTCAGGCTTTCATAGATTTTTGCCATGACAGCTAAAGTGGAACCACAGTGTTACAATTCTGCTGAGTGAAAGGGCCTGCGGTATTTTTCTTTAGCAATGGTCTTCAATGCAAACGTGTCATGTAGCTAACTCATTCTAAGCGTATCCACACTGTACAGTTATTGTACTTTGATACCACTATAACTATTACATCTTAATCCTGTGGAATCCTGGGATTTGTACTTTGGTAAGGTACTTGAAGTTCTCAAACAATCTAATTAAATCTGGTTTTGTTTTTGACAGCCCTTTATTTATTAAGGGAGACCAAATATGCCAATTTGTTCTGAAATTTAACATGTTCTATAAAATTAAAATAATATCTTCTGCTTTTTCACATACTTCACCTTCATAAATATTTCTGGCGACGACTTTCTTACTTGGGTCCCAGACGTCAGGTTCTGCATATTAGGAGTAAATGGGAATGAACTACAACAGCCCTAATACTTGAGTTTTGTCTTACATGATTATAATCCTAGACCAATATTTATGAAGAGCTAGCTTCCAGTGGGAAATTAAATAAATCTGGAAAGCGTAGTAAAACACAAACCAAGTATGCTGGGAGAATTCCTCCAGTGTTTTGCTCTTTTTAATGCTTATTAATAGAAAGAACAGCAAATCTAAAAGGAAGCTATAGATAGCCCTTCAATTTTCATCATACCATGAGCCTTTGTACAAAAAATTCTGTGCCAGTCTTGTCTTTTAATTATTGTGAGCAAAATGTGAATAAATGTGAAAACAATATCTAATAAAATTATCACATAATTCTACTAAATGCAATTTGTCTGGGGATTTTTTTAAAAAAGAATTCTTCCTTTTTAATTATCCACTTAAACAAATGTAAGTTCATTTCATAACTTTTTCTTTTTTCTTTGCAAAATGAATTACAATGAATCTTTTTTGCTCCCCGGGCCTGGTGTATTTAAACCATGTAGATGTCATTGGTCTGAATAAATTAGAAAGCATTGAAAATGGTGTGTATCGGGAGAAAGCAAATAAATAAATAAATAAATAAATAAAGAAAGAAAGAAAGAAAGAAAGAAAGAAAGAAGGGCAAATATAGTCAGTTAATTGCTTCCAATTAAGAAGATTTATCACCAGTAAATACAGATTAATACACAAAAATCCACAGGGAAGAAGAGGGTAAGAGGCAATGAGAGTGTCAATATAGAATAAGAGTAAAAGCTAAATGACACGAATAAAGGATAGAAAATGATATCTTTCAAAGCAGAAAAGATATCTTTAAAAATGACATGACTGAATGGGTCAAAATAGTATTGTACTTACCTGGATTGGGGAATAATGCACTCAGTAATGTTGTATGTCATACTATGTTACTCAGAGCATAATCCACAATCCTGTTAAAGCCAAGTAGTGGATTTTTACACCAGTCCCAAAGTTTCCCATTTAATGGAATTTACTCCCTACAATACACTTTCGGGTCTATGGATGGCCTTTTTAGTAGACAGAGCTACATTGTTCTAAAACTAAACCTCTTGGCTTTGTTAGCAGTGGCACTACATTTTTAGAACTATAGTGCACCCTTGGTATCCCCTGAGGTTTGGTTTCAGGAACTCCTGTGGATAAACCTGTGGATGTTCATGTCCCATTAAATACAAAGGCATAGTAAAATAGTGTCCTTTATATAAAATGGCAAAATCAAATTTTGCTTTTTTGGAATGTATATACAGTCAACCCTCCATATCCACAGATACTTTATCCACAGATTCAACCATCCACGGCTTGAAAATACTTAAAAAAATTATAAATGCCATAAAGCAAACCTTGATTTTGCCATTTTATGTAAGGGACCATTTTATTTATTGTATTTGATGGGACCTGAGCATCCACAGATCTGGGTATCTATGGCAGGGTGGGGGGTTGGAACCAAACTTCAGCAGATACCAAGGGCCCATTGTATTTTAATCTTTTCAAGCTTTGGATGATTTAATCCATTGATAAAGAATCGGGCTGACTGTAATAATTTTCTTAAATAAAAACAAGCATCTTTCTTAATCGAGTAAGTAGCTCACTTGCTGGTGATCCATACCCAGTAGGTTTCCCATTGAACTATACTGCAAAAACAATGGCTCAGAGTAGAAAACCATTCCCTGAGCTTTCCAGTACATTTTGCATATCCGGTACTGGATATTGTTTGGCACTCAAAGCAAACAAATGTAAGTATGCACCAGAGATGAAAGTGAAAATGCATATGTTAAATCCCAAATGGGAACAAGCAAGTGAAATATATACATAGTGTTGCTTAGCAACAAACTTTTTTTTGGCCACATTAACTGTGACATCAGTTAGAGAAGCCAGACGGCATCACTTGTCAGTCTCCTAGAGAGCTTCATGTGCTTCTTCTCTAATTTTCTCATACTTGAAGATGAAAGTCTCTTTTTTGGTATGTGTAGTGAAATAAGGTTGGAAGCCTAATGCATTGGCTCATTAAGCAAAGCTAGAAATCAGCTGATCTGTAGTGACATGTTATCTTTGTAGCACTAACAACAATGGGACACACATTTCTATTGGGGGGGGGGAATAAACAAACAGCATGGACATTGGAAGTATATCTTTGACAGTGCCCTTTTTTGTTGTTGCAGCTATACTTCAGCCAGTTAAGCCTTACAAGGCAAAATGGTCATGTTGAATTAACAGCCTACTCCCAAGTTATGGAACTTTATTCCAAGGGAGACTTCATTGCCCACCTCCCCTGAGCTTTCTTTTCTCCAGCAGGCAAAGACCTTCTTATTGAAACAGGCCTTGACCTTACAACTGATTAGTATAGTGCAATGGGTGTGCTTGTTCTTAATACATGATAAGTTTTAATATGTTTTTAACTGTTTTAAATTAATATTTTCAAGTGGGTTGTTTCATGTTTTTTTTACTTTTTTTGTATTTCAGATTGTTTAGCTTTTTTGTGTTAATATACAGGGTAAACCTTATACTATACAGTGGTGTTTCGGGTTATGAAAGTAATTCGTTCCGCGGCCGCTTTCGTAACCCGAAAAGCCTTCGCAAGCCGAAATGCCATAGGCGCTAATGGGGAAAAGCCGCGTTTCGTGCGAAAAAGCGCCGAAAAGCACCAAAAGTTTTTTCGTAACCCGAAAAAACATTCGTAACCCGGAACAATTATTTCTTATGGGATTTTTTCGTATCCCGAAAATTTCGTAACCTGGGTATTTCGTATCCCGAGGTACCACTGTATACTATAAAAATGCATTCATGTGTACTCAGTATTTCTTACAGCAGTCCTGTAAGGTTTTGTTATTGTGTGCCTTCAAATTGTTTCCAATTCAAGTTGTTTCCCCAAGGCAAACCTATCATAGGGTTTTCTTGGCAAGATTTGATCAGAGGAGGTTTGCCATTGCCTTCCCCTAAATATGAGAGAGTGTGACTTGCCCACGGTCATCCAGTGGGTCTCCTTGGCCAAGCTGGGAATCAAATCCTGGTCTCCAGAGTCATAATCCAACACTCAAACATTATTACCATATTTCAGAGGAGTGTGTAGGATTTTTAAAATAGTTACCTTAAGTCAGCACAAGTATACCACAGATGGCATTGGTGCCTTGTAAAAGTAACTAAAATTAACAAAGAAATACCATGGCAATGTTGGAGGACATCCAGGGCCCACAATATGCTGTTAACACATGTGGGCAGATTCCCCCAGTGCATGAATGGAGCAAATCAGTAATTGCATGGCTTTCTGATGTGATACAATAACAGATATCATATTGTCACACTTTGATGATGTTGTCAATATTTGCTGGATAAAATGTTTTTTTACTTTACAGAGAGTTGGTCATAATGGTGATCAATAGAATCAGACAAGAAATATCACCAAATTGGAAAACTATAGCAGGACTAAGCACTGTTAGCTTGATACCTAGGATTTGTAATATAACCCTAACTAAGGCGGGGTACAAACCGCCAGAAAGAGGTGGCTGGGAGCCGCCTCTCTTTTCTGCGTAGCCGTGCCACAGCAACCAAATTGCGCAACACGGCTACACGAGAAAAAAAGGAGCACTAAAAAGCAGCTTCTTTTTGAGCTGCCGCAAACAGCTGGCGGTGGCATGAACACATCGTTGCTGCACGGCTCCATCTGGAGGCCGCGCAGCAGTGATGTCATCTCTACGCACGCCATCTGTTCAGCACTGCACAGCGAGGATGCCCTTGTCACATGCGAGGGGTAAGGGGCATCTAGAAGCGCCACCTCTTGCATGTACCAGGCCTAACTTACCAACTAAAAGCTGCAAAGGAAGAGCCAGCACACGACTACTAGTGTCCATTTATTTTCTTCATAAACAAGGAAAGCTCTTTCTCTTCACCAAATAGCTATGGCTAGAAGTGTAGTGATGTGGGGAAGGGCCAAATGACAACATTGCCTCTCCACATAAGAATTCTGAACTTCCTCTCCATAAAATTTCACTTTCGTCCTAAAATTTCTGCATTGCATTGAGCATTTAGAAATAACTTTTAGGTGTTTAAGAAGAAGACATATAGTAGAATTCTGCAAAATCCCAACACTAACACTTCACGAACCTTCTGAAACAATGTACCTGTACAAAAAAGCCTTTCCACACATGTACATTTTATATTCTGCAAAATTCACCTTTCACCTCATCTATAGCTGTGTGAGAAAATTCATTCTCAACTTTGACACATGTACTGACACGATACGAGCATTCAGTGCTTCATCAGGAAAAAGCAAATGTGGTAATCTTGGCTTTTGAAAGTAACATACTTGAAGGAATTTGAAGTGGCAGTTTCTCCACAGGTTTGCAGAGAAATCATGGTGCATTAGACTTTACTAACAGTTCAGATCATTACAGTAGGATGACTTGCACAATATACATTTACTTCCTAATCACTGTTATTTAAATTTCACAACTATTTTACATGTGGGGAATTTTGTATTTTAAATTGATTTGCTTTTTTTTTTTTTTTTGGAGTCCTCACAATGTATTTTTCTAATTAAAATACATTCACTGGGTAGTGTTTTAATCTTTACTTATGAAAACATTTCCCCAGAGAAACTACTTTTATAGTCACATGCTGAAAATCAGTAGAATACACCTGTAAGTCTTAGCTGTGGGAACTCGCTGGATTTCAAGTTGGTGCCTAATGAAATACATGCGAATGCAAAAGTCTGCTCCATCCCTTTTACATATCTTTAAATTTCAACCCATAATGTCTTCACAGAATTCTTTTTTTTTACAGGTGTGAAGCTTCTGAGGGCAAAAATAGGCTGAATTTAAGGTACACCTTGGGGAAGTTACTTTCACTGACTACACTTCCCAGATTCTGCCAGCCAGAAGGTTCAGAGGCCATGGTGGCTAGGGCATTCAGGAGGTTGTAACCCTGAAATGTAATGTTTCTCAAGGCAACTTTTGGCATGCTATCTTTCATAGGTTTGCAGCAGGAGTAGAATTATACAGACCTTCAGATGCTATTGAACTGCAACTCTCAGCATTCTTTATCATTAGCTAGTATGGCTAGAGCTGCTTGGACATGCAGTCCAAAAGTATCTGAAGAACAACCACCCAACTCTGGAATACAAGGTTTATACCTTCCTATAGGATTATTGTCAGCATTTACCTGAATCTCCACTGTAACAAAATATTTCCTGGTTCGGCTGTAGCCTTATCTACCTAATTTTGTAGCCAATTCAGAATGTCCTGCATCTGCACATTTTCCTGGATGGTAATCTTAGAGGTCTTCTGTAGAGAAATGAAGGCTGGAAAAAATCCAGAAAAAATTGAGGACCTCCCTTTACCCCTGAAGTCTTCTCTCCCTAGGATTTGCTTACATTGTGGAATGTTTTCTTTTGCACTGATGAAAGTTTTCACATATTTACCAAAATATGTCCCAAAATATCTTACGAAACCTATAAAAGTATGTAATGTATCATATCATTACAGTTCCTGTTCTGGGTTTCCTTTTAGTTATTTTTTATGGAAGTGAGTATGTTACATCTTCTAGAAACATAGATTATCACACACAGAAAAATTGGTGGGAGAAATGTGGGCTCTAAAAGACAAAAATGGGTCTTATTGCATTTACCCATACTTGGGCTTTAGGCAGCCCATATCCACCCAGGGAGCTCATCTACAACCCGGACTTCTCCCACAGCTTTTTAAAGAACGTAGACAGGCTCCCTGGGTGGATACGGTCTGCTTACAGCCTCGGTATGGGAAAATGTGCTAAGAACCATTTTTATCTTTTAGATCCCATGGTTTCTGTGTGCGATAATCTCCTATGAAGAACTAGTGGGCATACATTTTCTCCCAAGTTTTACTAATGTTGATGGTTACTTCTATTTTTGTTTTTACTGGTCTTCATGCTGGCAAAACTAAGGAGGCTCCTTATAGCTCTATTTCTAAAAAAATAAGATAAAAGAAAATTCATAACAAGTATGTTCAATTTGTAACCATATATACCGTATATACTCAACTATAAGTCAACCCCAAGTATTAATTGAGGGCAGGTTTTAGAGGCAAAATTACAGATTTTGATATTACCCATAGATAAGTCAAGGGTAAAACTTAGAGTCATGTAACTAAAGCTGGATGGATGAAAGAGTAGTTGCAGGGGATCAGTGCTTCCATCTGTCTTTCATCAGGGGATGGTTCTTATTTTTTTTAAAAGAGTTAAGGTACAGTACTTACGTTGATCAGTGGATAGACCAACTCAGTTTCCCCCCCAGAAATTTTACATCTCTAATCTTCCTTGAGCCATTTGTTGGTCCTTGCACAATTAGAAATAGAGGGAACATAATGATGAAAGCCTGCGACAGATGGAAGGAAGGCCAAAGAAGGAACAGCAAGGCACAATGAACAACATTTTCATAGGAAATAAGATATGGCTATTCTACCTTGTTGAGTATTGCACCTGTAATTGAGTTTCATAATTCTCAGAGCTTCCTTGAATTGTTTTGGCAATGAGGCATTAACTTAACATTCTGATTGAAAGGAGCTGATACCTATGCTAAAATGTATCCTTCAGATTGATATTTTCTTCTGGGGAAAGACTAGTGATACTTGGCCATTGGCAGGTGGGTGGGGAGGACCTGTTGGAATCCTAAATTTATTTATCTATTGCGATGTACACAGACAGATATGTGCATAGCTGGCAAGTCAAAAAGAGGTTCGGAATGATCTCTCAGACCAGTCCCTATTGAGGGTCCAGCTGCCAGACTGAAGAAGACAGTCTGCTTCAGCCAGCAGGCAGCCCAAATGAATGCTAGTTGTTCTGAATCTTTGTGAAAACACTAGCTTCTAGCACCTGATCTTTAAGAACCACTGTAGACATTGAGACAAAATTTTGCAACATTGATTTGCAAAACTGTTTTGCATGTGTGAGTGTGTTTCTGTGTGTGCTGAACTTATTTCAACTTCTGGAATCATAGGACCTTTCCACACAGGGCACAGAAGTAGGGTCAGTTCGCATTGGTCGATGCATATTTGCGTCATATCGCATTGTTCATTCACACCCGCGCTCTCTGAATACGCTTTGCCGATGCGTATTCGCGTCATATCTCATTGTTCATTCACACCTGGGTGGCCTTCCGAATCGAGGTTTTGTGAATCGGCCAATGCGTATTCAGGCAAAGTGAGGCAAGTGCAGATTGGATAACCACACCAGCCCAATACAATATGTATTTGCCGATTCGCATCGGCAGCCTTGCGCATGCTCTGTGGGGCTCTGAATGGGCCACAACATTTTTAACTTCTGGGGTGAAGAATGAGGTCACTGTTTAGCGCGTAATATCACGAGAATTGCTGCCTTTAGCAACTTACGAAAGGGGTATGCACTATCTGTATATGTGTGTGTGTGTGTGTGTGTGTATGCACACACATAAATACATACATACATATTAATATATATACATACATACTTATATATATACACATAGTGGTGCAGCCAAAAGTGGGATGCCTTTTTTTATGTGTACACACACATTTGTCTGTATGAGTGTTTGTATACACACACACACACACACACACTCTCACACATCCACCCACACACCCACACACAGATTCCACACACATCTACACATAGTGGTACTGCCAAAAGGTGAAGCCGTATTTATATGTGGGGTGTGTGTGTCTGTCTGTCTGTCTGTCTATCTATCTACATACATACATACACATACACACACACCACACACACACACACACACACACCACACATGTGGAGCAACCAAAGTGTAATGCTGCATGTATATGCTAACACACATCTGTGTGTGTGGGGTGTGTGTGTGGTGTGTGTTATATATATATATATATACCACATATACATATATACCCTCTCCTCTCTCTCCACCCCACACACCACACCACACACACCCACAAAGATGTGTGTGTCAAGCATATACCTGCCCATTACCTTTCGCTGCCTCCACAGTTGTGCGTGCGTGCGTGCGTGTATATATATATATATATATATATATATATATACACACATATATACATATATACACACATATACATATACTACACACACACACACACACAAAGATGTGTGTGTAAGCATATACATGCAGCATTACACTTTTGGCTGCTCCACAGTTTGTGTGTGTGTGTGTGTGTGTGTATATATTCACATATACTGTATATTCACATACACACACACACACTGTGGAGCAGCCTAAAGTGTAATGCTGCATGTATATGCTTATACACACATCTTTGTGTGTGTGTGTGTGTGTGTGTATATATATATACACGTACATATACATATATACACACATATACACATATAC
>NC_056524.1:239124509-239175042 GCF_019175285.1 Sceloporus undulatus
TTGGCATGCTATCTTTTCATAGGTTTGGCAGCAGGAGTAGAATGAACAGACCTTCAGATGCTATTGAACTGCAACTCTCAGCATTCTTTATCATTAGCTAGTATGGCTAGGCTGCTTGGACATGCAGTCCAAAAGTACTGAAAACAACCACCCAACTCTGGAAGACAAGGTTTCTACCTTCTATAGGATTTGTCACATTACCTGAATCTCCACTGTAACAAAAATATTTCCTGGTTCGGCTGTTAGCCTTATCTACCTAATTTTGTAGCCAATTCGGAATGTCCTGCATCTGCACATTTTCCTGGATGGTAATCTTAGAGGTCTTCTGTAGAGAAATGAAGGCTGGAAAAAAAAAAAACCAGAAAAAAATTGAGGACCTCCCTTTACCCCTGAAGTCTTCTCTCCCTAGGATTTGCTTACATTGTGAATGTTTTCCTTTGCACTGATGAAAGTTTCACATATTACCAAAATATGTCCCAAAATAACTTACGAAACATAATAAAAGTATGTAATGTATCATATCATTACAGTTCCTGTTCTGGGTTTCCTTTTAGTTTTTTATGACGTGAGTAGTTACATCTTCTAGAAACATAGATTATCACACACAGAAAAATTGGTGGGAGAAATTGGGGCTCTAAAAGACAAAAATGGGTCTTATTGCATTTACCCATACTTGGGCTTTAGGCAGCCCATATCCACCCGGAGCTCATCTACAACCCGGACTTTCTCCCACAGCTTTTTTTAAAGACGTAGACAGGCTCCCTGGGTGGATACGGTCTGCTTTACAGCCTCGGTATGGGAAAATGTGCTAAGAACCTTTTTATCTGTTAGATCCCATGGTTTCTGTGTGTCTATAACTCCTATGAAGAACGAGTGGGCATACATTTCTCCCAAGTTTTACTAATGTTGATGGTTACTACTATTCTATTTTGTTTTTACTGGTCTTCATGCTGGCAAACTAAGGAGGCTCCTTATAGCTTCTATTTCTAAAAAATAAGATAAAAGAAATCATAACAAGTATGTTCAATTTGTAACCATATATATACCGTATATATACTCAACTATAAGTCAACCCCAAGTTTTAATTGCGGGCAGGTTTTTAGAGGCAAAATTACAGATTTTGATATTACCCTAGATAAGTCAAGGGTAACACTTAGATCATGTAACTAAAGAAAGCTGGATGGATGAAGAGAGTGTGCAGGGGATCAGATTCTTTCCATCTGGTACATTTGTCTATCAGGGGATGGTGGCTTATTTTTTTTTTAAAGAGTTTAAGGTACAGTACTACGTTGATCAGTGGGATAGACCAACTCAGTTTCCCCCCCCCCCAGAAATTTTAACATCCTAATCTTTCCTTGAGCCATTGTTGTCCTTGCACAATTAGAACTAGAGGGAACATAATGCTGAAAGCCTGCGACAGATGGCAGGACAGGCCCAAAGAAGGAACAGCAATGTCAACATGAAACACATTTTCATAGGAAATAAGATAGGCTATTCTACCTTGTTGAGTATTGCACCTGTAATTGAGTTTCTAATCTCAGAGCTTCCTTGAATTGTTTTGGCAATGAGGCATTAACTTAACATTCTGATTGAAAGCAGAACTGATACCTATGCTAAAATGTATCCTTCAGATTGATATTTTCTTCTGGGGAAAGACTAGTGATACTTGGCCATTTGGCAGGTGGGTGGGGAGGACCTGTTGGAATCCTAAATTTATTTTCTATTGGCGATGGTACACAGCAGATATGTGCTAGCTGGCAAGTCAAAAAGAGGTTTCGGAAATGATCTCTCAAGACCAGTCCCTATTAGGGTCCAGCTGCCAGACTGAAGAAGACCGTCTGCTTCAGCCAGCCAGGCAGCCCAAATGGAATGCTCGTGTTCTGAATCTTTGGTGAACCTAGCTTCTAAGCACTGATCTTTAAGAACCACTGTAGACATTGAGACAAATTTTGCAACATTGATATTGCAAAACTGTTTTGCATGTTGATGTGTTTCTTATTCTCTGTCGTGTCTGAACTTATTTCAAACTTCTGGAATCATGGGACCTTTCCACACAGGCCAGGAGTAGGGTCAGTTCGCATTGGTCGATGCATATTTGCGTCATATCGCATTGTTCATTCACACCCTGCGCTCTCTGAATACGCTTTGCCGATGCGTTATTTCCTCATATCTCATTGTTCATTCACCAACCTGGGTGGCCTTCCGAATCGAGGTTTGTGAATCGGCCAATGCGTATTCAGGCAAAGTGAGGCAAGTGCAGATGCGATAAACACACCAGCCCAATACAATATGTATTTGCGCGATTCGCATCGGCAGCCTTGCGCCATGCTCTGTGGGGCTCTGAATGGGCCACAACATTTTTAACTTCTGGGGTGAAGAATGAGGTCACTGTTTAGCGCGTAATATCACGAGAAGTTGCTGCCTTTAGCAACTACGAAAGGGTGATGCACTATCTGTATATGTGTGTGTGTGTGTGTGTGTGTGTATGCACACACATAATACAATACTACATAGTAATATATATACATCTACTATATATATACACATAGTGGTGCAGCCAAAAGTGGGATGCCTTTTTTATGTGTACACACACATTTGTCTGTATGAGTGTTTGTATACACACACACACACACACTCTCACACATACCACACACACACACAGATATACACACATATACACATAGTGGTACTGCCAAAAGGTGTGAAGCCGATTTATATGTGTGTGTGTGTGTGTGTGTGGGTGTCTGTCTGTCTGTCTATTATCTACTACATATACAACACACCACACACACACCACACACACACACCAACATGTGGAGGCAACCCAAAGTGGTAATGCTGCATGTATATGCTTAACACACATCTTGTGTGTGTGGGGTGTGTGTGTGGTATTGTATATTAGTATATATATACACATATACATATATATTCTCTCTCTCTCTCTACACCACACACACACACACACACACACACACCACAAAGATGTGTGTGTAAGCATATACCATGCAGCATTACACTTTCGCTTGCTCCACAGTTGTGCGTGCGTGCGTGCGTGTATATATATATATCTAATATATATATCTACACACACACACACATATGACGACACACATATACATATACTACACCACACACACACACACACACAGATGTGTGTGTAAGCATATACATGCAGCATTACACTTTTGGCTGCTCCACAGTTTGTGTTGGTGTGTGTGTGTGGTGTGTATCTTTCCACATATACATATATACTCACATACACACACACACTTGTGGAGCAGCCTAAAGTGTAAATGCTGCATGTATATGCTTATACACACATTCTCTTTGTGTGTGTGTTGTGTGTGTGTGTTGTATACACGTACATATACATATATACACACATATACACAATAACACACACACACACACACACATGTGGAGCAGCCGAAAGTGTAATGCTGCATGTATATGCTTACAACACACAGCTCTTTGTGTTGTGGTGTATATGCTTACACACACATCTTTGTGTGTGTGTGTGTGTGTGTGTGTGTGTGTGTGTGTGTATATATATATATATATATATATATATATATATATACATACATATACATATACATTCCCCCCCACACACAAAAGGTTTCTGCTTTATCTCGTTCAGTGGAAAAATCGCTCCCCAGCCCCGGCGGTTGTCCTGAAAGGGGAAAGGGCCAACGGAAGGAGATGGGGGACATTCCAGCGCAGCATCATGGGAAATTTGTAACCTGTTGGTCTTCAGGAGAACCAGCGGATTGGATGTACACACCAGCCAAAGCAGCAGAGATTTCGCACTGGCCATCAATACGGATCCCGTGAATCCACTAATTTTGCGCACTCGCAAAACGGAGGAGCCGGCTGCCTTCAGTTCGGAACCCAGCCATGAATATGCATTGGCCAAAGCGTATTCACGTTATATCGCATTGGTCAATACGTATTCTGAGCTCACAGGTGTGGAACTCCAATGCAATATAACGTGAATACACATCGACCAATGCGAACTGACCCTACTACTGTGCCCTGTGTGGAAAGGTCCATAGTGGGCCAAACCAGTATCCTGCAATTTAGCAAGGCTGGAAATCTGGCATCTAGATTTGATTCATTTCAACTAGGTTTTTGGAAGTCTTCTGTTTTACTTCAGCACAATTTCTTTCACATTATCAGTGAACTGTAACTATTCATAAGGTAAATAAGTTATTATATTTCTTTTGAAGTATTTAATATTAAAGACTTACAAGACTGCCAACCTTTCATATGCCAACATTCATGAACTGCATCAGTAGCTGCCAAGTAAAACAACAGATTAAGAGACACACAGAGAAAAAAATAGAGGTTTTAAGAAATAAAGGGTTCCAATAAAGGCTCGTCTCTCGTAGGCCAGTACTAATGGATTGGATTTATCTTTTCTTAGTAACACAGGTTGAATATGAATGTTTCCCATATGGTGTGTGTGTGTGTGTGTGTATAGAGAGAGAGGGGGGGGCAGTTGTCCTGATTTGGCAGGGATGGGCCCTCCCATCCCTCTGTTATCCTACCTTTTCAGCTGCTTTTACAATCTTCTAGTTTCTCTTTCCTCCTCCCAATTCCCTCCTTATTTCTTACTTACTTCAGTTTCTGCAAACTGACCTCAAAGTGCCAAAGTAGTTTGTATTCAATTAAGTCAGTAGTGGGGAGAGGAGAAGGAAAATTGCCTTTCCCAGTAGGCTTAAGCAAAAGAAAATTATTCAGCCTCTCCTAGGCTGTACCCGCACTGAAGAAATAATCCAGTTTGACTCCACTTTAACTGTCATGGCTCAGTGCTGTAGAACCTGCGAACTGCAGTTTTTGGTGGCACCAGAGCTCTCTCACAGAAAAGCCTAAGTGTCTCACAGAACTACAATCCCCAGAATTTTACAACACTGAGCCATGCCTGTTAAAGTGATGTTTTACTGGATTATTTATGCACTGCCGATGCATCCCTAGTTTGTGTTTTCTTCCTGATTAATACCTTTTGACATTTTTGTAACCATTTTTACCACATTCTGATGTTTTTTGGCCATACTCTCCATCACCTCACATGTGTGAAATGTAGGAGAGTACGGATACATTGATGGATACTCCCAGGAAATAGAGATAGATGTAGACATACATAGTTGAGCCAGTTTGGTGCAGTGGTTTGAGTGTTGGACTATGACTCTGAAGACCAGGGTTTGATTTCCAGCTCTGCCATGAAACATACTGGGTGACCTTGGCTAAGCTACATGCTCCCAGCCTCAAGGCAATGACAAACCTCCTCTGAACAAATCTTAGCAAGAAAACCTCATGATAGATTCGCCTTAGAGTCATCATAAGTCAGAAATGACTGGAAGGCATACAGCAACAACAGCAGCAACAACAGAAATTCATATTACCCAGGAGAGGGGGCAACTTATTTTAGGAAAGTAACTATGGGTCACACATACTTTGCACGTAGAAAGTTCCATGCTTAGTACTTAGCATCTCCACATTAGATAGAAAACTATCACCAGGGAGAGTTAGTCTGACTCCAGTTTCTTAAGTAGTAGGACTAACAAGACTTCATTTATTTTGCAGTGTATGAAATCAGCTGTGTCACCAATGAAAGTGAGATGGAGTTGAGTTTTGGGATCTTGTCACTGGATGCTGTACTCAGATCAGACCCTGAGTCTAATTTCCCCTGTGAAATTTCATATCTCCATTTGTATTCCGTTAATCATGTTCAACTGAGTCACATTCAGATTAAGACTCTGTCATTTTATGCATTTCTCCAGATATTAAATTTGATTAAATTCCATTAAGACAGCTTAACTGGACTGTAGACTGAGTTCCTAGATATCAGCTATATGGAGAAAAATCAGTGGCTTAGTGTTGAAAAAATGAATTTAATTGAATAGCCATCAATGAGTACATTGGCATGACCTGTGAAAATTACATGACTGAAAATGTTTTTTTTAATGTCATATTTTCTAATAAGATTTATTGAGAAATACTGTACTACAGGTTCCTCTGAAAGACTAAAACACCATGGTAAAAAACACTAAGAATGTCAGTAAGAGTTTAAAACCCATTCCAAGTTCAAGCTATACAACATTTTGTTTTTGTTAGCTGCCTTCAATTGCTATGGTGCAAGTGTATGTAGTGTCACCACATGGATGGTGCCAACAAACTGAGTTCCATCAATGCGCAAAAAAGGAGCTTTGGGAGTTATGAATGTGGAGGAACCTGTTAGTGTCAGCATTAGCAGTAGTAGTATAAAAAAGCTCCCATAGGTCTTTCCCTTTTCATCAGTATTAAGCCTATAATATTAAGTTCATATCTGCATACATGAGCCTACCTGAGTCTTAAGATATTTTGGGAAGGGCTTTCTCATTCTCATTATTTCTACTACACGGAGGGCAGCAAATTGGTATGTAGGAATGGAGCAGCCTAAGCCACATGGAACATACAGTTCAGTCTTCCAACTGAAAGAAACTTTCAGAGAGATTCTGTTACTATGCTCTCCACATCACTCATCATCTGCTGCCTGAGGTGACCACTGCCCTAAGTAATGCTGGAAATCATACTAGTATATTACCTTCAAGATCTGAGTAAGTATGGCTCTCAATAACACTTGCTAAGGAGGAAGGAAACTATGACATTTATGTCTGCTTACGGCCTACCAACTGGCATGTTGTTTGTTGTTATTTCCTGTCAAGTTAACTTCAACCTATGGTTGCTCTTTGGATGAGAGGCCCTGCTCATCAACTGTCCTGCTCAGGTCTTGAGGCCTCTGGCTTTTCTGGAGTCTGCTTTATCAAAGAAAAATGCTGGCTTAGATATGCCTTTGGTCTGATCAAACACGGCTTTTCTTACAATCTGGTAAAACAGCTTCTGTCATCTTCTCTCAGTCACATTTATTTTCCTTATTTGATTTGATCCCTAAAACTGATATGAAATTACAGCAAAAATTATTATTTGACTGTACATGGGAGCTGTATGTGAGGCTTCCCCTCTCAGAAGCTATCACCTTTGTAAACTACATCACTTCTCCAGCCAAAAATTACTTCAAAGAGAAAACACATCAGTTTAGTCCATTGAAATATGCTCCAGTTCTGTCATTTCAAAGCAATGCCTTGGTCATTTCATTATATTTGTGTAATGCAAACTGTAGTAATGGATCAGGGAGCCAAGTCATCTCTCTTTTAAAGCCTAGACATAGCTCTGCAAAGCTTCTGAATACCTGAAACATGGTATATCACTTCTATGCTTGTCTGGAGGCCAAAGATGGATAGCAACACAAAATGTCCACTGGGAACTAATAAACACATTAAGGTTTATTCCTTAACAAATCCATAGAGCAGACATATTTTTTCTGCTTTGGAAACCTTTTCCCCTAAGCTACAATAGTGCTATGCTAGAAGGGATGGTGATTATATGACCAATTGTTTAGCATGTGTTTCTAAACTGGCTTGTAATTGCCAAATTAATCTCTCCAAGGTATTAAAAGCCTATTTGCACAAATCTATGCAAGAGAAAGCGAGAGAGAGAGAGAGCAAGAGAAAAAATCTTGGAAAGGAAAGCAAAGCACGGTACCTGAATTGATATCAAGCCCATTGCAATAGCAACTATTTGTTTATGGAGCCTGTTGTGGCCCTGGGAACAAGTAAATATAAGCAGCAGGAATCACAAATACAGAAGCTCTGCAATTGGAGGCTGTCAGGAAGCAGTATGGTGGCGTCAGGAGTTGAATTTGCCTTGCAAGAGGCTTTGTCTCAGTATGCATAAGAGGCTTTGGCACTGTATCAGGCCTCTGGGGAAGCCACTTAGCGGGGTGGAGATTATCCAATGGTTTACTATAGTTTGTGCTTCCCAATTCATAGGCAAACTTGCTTCCCTATCATATGGGCATGTTAACTCTCTGTGTGCCTTTTTTGGTATTACTTCAGGTTATTTTCCATGTGCTGGCAAACACAATATTGCAATATATGAGAGTGGCATGTGTGCATGAGTAGGAGAGGAGTCCTTAATGCATGTTACTAAATTGGGGGGGGGGGGGGGGAGTGGGAGAGAGAGAGAGAGAGAGAGACAGCACCAGCCTGGAAATCTTTGAATGAAAAAGAAGAGAGAGAGAGAGAGAGAGAGAGAGAGAAGATGGATAATTTGGTCAGCCTGAGTTATTCTCCTCTGGAACTGACATACTTTGCTTTGGTTGCTTTGACAATTCTATCTAAAATACAAATGAATTACTGTATGTTCAGCTATGACAATAGTGGGAAGTGTTTGCATGATTCTTCCTATCAAATTAGCTAGGCTAAACTCCCCTCTTTTTGGGTAAACAGCATCTTCTCTTTCTGTGAAGTATAGCAAGGGTTAAATATTGCAACCTAAAATTGTGAGAATATTATGTATTGTGAGAACTGCCATGGCTATTCTGTAACACAGCACTATCAAAGAATGGCTTTTGGAAAAGAGGAAAGAAGGAGCATGAACAAAGAAGAAGAGGAAACTGTGAGTGTACTTCCTATCTCCTGAAAGCAGAAGAAAGCAAGAAAACTGTGGCTCCAGAAACATTTCATATCCATTTGTAATTTCCTTAGAAATATATCTAAGCTCTCTAAGGAGGTTGCTGAATGGGTGATTTTTCTGTCGAATGCTGTTTGTCCAAGATCATTTTTATATCACTGGTACTAGGGAGTTGGGGCCGGGAAGTATGCTCATATACAAATTATTGAACAATGAAACTTTGTGGTTTGGTTTTTCATTTAAAAAACCTACAACACAAAACCTTGGTATCATAAGTATTTTGAGGGATATGAAGTGCAGCAGTCCTGAAGAAACAAGCACAATTGTTTTCTAAGCCCTGCTCAGGCAATAAAAAAGTGTCAATTCCTTATGTAGGTCCAAACGTAGCAGCTGGATTTGGCTTTATGAACCATGAAAAATAGTTCCCATCTGGAAGCTGATGTTGAATAAAGATGCAACAGTAAGTCTGCATCTCATAAGAAACCTCTACACATTTTCAGTTTGGCACTGGCTGCAATTAAAAAGAAGGGCAAGAAGTTACTGAAAATTTGACCAAAGCAATTTCATTTTTAGACATCTAAAAAGTCCATATGATTATGTAGAAAGCGGTATTTTGCTCTCAATTTTAGTAGCAGAATAGCTAAGTGATTCTAGTGAAAGTGGGCTGCAGGAATTTAAACCCCCCCTAATGTATTAATTACAATGCTGCCCTATTAAAGTTGTAGTACAACATACATGCTAAACTGGAAATTAGAGTAGTCACTTATCTGTCATCTAAAAATAAGAAGTGGAAGTGGAAGAAGAAGAAATAAATGAAATGAAATCTGTTCTTCAAAAAAGGCAACAAAAGAGGATGCTTCCTTGTATAAACTTTGTATGTGGTAATTTTCTATCTAGATGCAAATACAGAATTAGTAACTGTGATTAAAGTAGAAATGCAATCCCACAGTGGGGAAGACTTTGATCTGTTCAGGTGCTAACTGTTGATGGGGAGCTTCAAGTCCCCTGTCTTCCTTTATCATTAAAACCGGCAGCCATTCAAACAGAGACTATTCCCTGTGAAGTACAGCACATGGTGGCTGTTGTACTAGAGGGAATTCTCCTTCAGTGCACATGCAGAAAGGAACAGTAGAAGCTTCAGGCAACAGGTTACACTGCACTATAAGCACTACATGTCAACAATGGGTACCAGAAAAAATCAATATATGCTATGGAGATACAGACTTGTAACCTACTCCTTCAAGTCTTTGTTTTTGCTTGGCCTGGATGGTTTATATTACATTATTATTTTATTTGTATAGGTCGACTGTTTTCATGCCAGGGCCCTCAAGGTGATACAAAATTTAAACAAACAAACAAACACACACACATGGTATATATAAAGAGCAAACTAAATATATTCCTTGACAATAAATAAAAACTTAACATCTTAAATAGTGCATTTTCAAGGACGAGACCATACTGAACATCACCATTTCGGTTGCTCTCTGGAAACTCAGGCGGGATATAAACCGCCATTTAGTACGTATTCTATACGTACTAGGGTTAGGAAGGGGCGGTGCTTCCGCACCCCCCCTAACCCTAGTATGTATAGAATACGTACAACATGGCGGCGCGCCTTCCACATGGAGGCCGCCATGTTTACGTACTGGACACATAGCGTCCAGACGTGTCGTGGCGCCTATGACATCACGAATGCGCCAGCGGCGCCTCGGGACGTCATAAAGGCGCCGCAAAAAGAAGCTCCAAAATGGAGCTTCTTTTTTGCTCCGCGCGGGAGCCGTGCGGTTTGGCTGCTGCGGCTCCCGCACAGAACAAATGGCGCCGGCGGGAGACCGCCTCAAAGCGGCGGTCTGTATCCCGCTTCAGAAAAGATGAAGCCAGACTGACTTGATATGGCATGGAATTCCCCGACTGAGTTGCAAGCTACAGAGAAATCCCTATGTTTTATAAACACCATCCTAGCCTCCTAAAACACTGGAACATGAACAGGGACTTCCATAAAGAACTTAAATTTCAGGCAGGTTACTATGGGTGACACCTTGAATCACTGCATCCTTTATGACATCCTAAGCTTAGCATAAAAAGCAGAATTGTGTGGTTCTGCCTAGCACTAGGATTAACCCCTTAGTCCTTTATTTGAAAAAAATGCCTTGCTTAAAGTTGCATTAGATTGACTTAAGCTTATGGTTAGCTGTACTACCAATGAGTGGTCTGTATTTTAAGTCTACTTCCATCAGCAAGGCTATGTTGTAACACTTGGTCTGGACGGTCCTTGTGGTCTCTTCCAACTCTATGTTTGGATGACTGAGGTGGAAATACTCAAAAAGAGCAAATGAATTCTTCTTTTCAAAAATGCTACCAGAACTATCCTCATATTGGTGCCAGGAGCTTTACTCCATATCCTGGAAGCAACAAGAAACAGGGAAAGAAATAATAACATGAATTAAGTTCCAGCTCTGTTACATGGTTGTTAGTTTGCATTAAAGTGGAAACTGAAAAGTGAATGTGATTGTATCTATTGTCCTGTGATTTTAGTTCAGTGTCCACCTATATCCACTGTTTCTGCACAGACCATTTTCTTTTTTTTTTTTTAAAAAAAAACATTGCAACAGCTGTTGGAGTACTATTCCTCTGTCATTTGAAAGCAATCATGTTTCTGACCTCAGATGTATGTGTTAAAAGTAGCATTTCCCCCTGCTCCTCATAGTTTGAAGTAGTATACGTCAACACTATTATTTCATTCTTATCTTGTTATGAATGTATGTACTAAATGATCAAGCACCCACAGAGAGAATATGAAGTCAACTATTACCATTGACCATTCCAAGGAATAACAAAGGCTGCCTGCCATTTAGCCTATGCACACTTGAGTAAGCTATACTGACCACATGGAGGCCACTTGTAAGAGTCTTAATATTCAAGGAATACTTAATGATAATGAATAGGAGTAACTTGTCCTCCATCTGACTGTCCTACATCTGACTCTATACCCCAAACTTGATAGACCTGTTATTTGCATTCTTTTGGGATTATTGTGTGTGCAATCCTATTTTCTAACAAATGCCCACAGCTTTTGTTTTTGAAATAATGTAGTGAAGGAATGGATAAGATGGAGGACCTTATAGATATCTTTACATTCGCTGGATAGCATCTTATTTTTACCTTTTGCTTGATATATTAATTAGGTTCTTATTCACTCAATTTTGTAATACAGTGGAGCCTCTCCTTATGTTCCGGACCCCCCCAAATAAGGCAAATTCTGCTTGTGCTTGTAGTGGCGCGCCCCATTCATTTGATTGCAGCGTGGCTTCCACGTAAGGTGGAAGCCTTGTATGGTGTGCCTGCATATGGAGCGGGCACACTTTATTTTGTTATTTAGTCTTTGCTTTAATGTATTCAGAATGTTTTCTGCTTCAGGTGGCTGTTACTTTAATACATTCTGTGTTTTTACTGATTTGTAAAAAGATATAACTGCAAGTAGGCAAAATTACAGTCGGCCCTTTTTATACACAGATTTCTTAAACATGCTATGTCATTATATTTAATGGGACTTGAGCATCCACAGATTTTGTTATCCATGTGGGATCTTGAAACCAAACCCCAGCGTAGGTCCACTGTAATAATGGACCAACATTGACACTTCCCAACCTTGAAAACAGTTCCAGGGTGCTTGGAACAATATACACATTTTTTCTTTTTTTAGCCACCCAGAACACATGTCTGATCAAACAGGATATAAGTGAATTTAATAAACTATAGAAGTTATAATGAATTGCAGGAAATGTTCAAATCCTTGAATATATCTGTTTGTATAAGTTGGAAGAATCAGTAATGAAAGGAATTCCTGCCTTGCTCCCCTTCCTATTACAAATTATGCTATGAATCATCAAAATATTTCATAATAAACTGATTAGATAGGAAAAGATCATGCAAGATTCCCTGGAGGGTTTCCGAGAAACAGCCGGACAGAGACCTGGTGGGGATGCTTCAGAATATTTCACCTCAAAGCCAAGAAATTAAATTAGTGGTTCTCAAACTGTGGGGTGGGACTCCCAGGGGGGCATGAGAGTTGCTCAAGGGGGGCATAAGACTTTGAGGCCCTGATTTCTCCTTCTCTTGCCAAACCTTTTTATGTGTAAAATTTACACATGTGTTGAGTTAAATATTGAATTTACTTAAATAAAACTGTTCTAATTTGAACAATGTTATTTCAGTAAAAATGTTAAAATATCAATATACATGAATGTGTAAATATGCACACTAAATAAAAAAAACATATTTTAATTCATATACTAAGTTGAGTGGGGGGAGGGTCTCCTCTTAAATTAAAGGGGGGGGGGGGGGGTTCTCAAGGGTAAAATGTTTTGAGTACCACTAGATCAGATGTAATGATCGGTTGGGTCATCTGTTTGTGTGATTCTACCATTCACATGACTATTGGACTCCAATGTTCTGTGGAAGTAATTTTCATGGAGATACTCTGGTAAGCATGGCAATAAAATATAAGGAAAAGTTATTATTATGTTGCATATTACTTTCTTGCTTTAACCTACCCATTATTGTTGCTGTTAATATCACTGTTGTGATATTGAGAAATACAAGAGTCATTTCCCTGATTCATTTGTGCAGACAATTCAGATACGGTAACTTGGAAGTTCTGAGAAAAGTGCAAAAGATATTGCACAGTTATTATTCAGGCCCAGCTTCTGCGATTATGTCACTGGATGGCTTTAAGATACTACTTTACTTTCCCTTGTGCAAAAATACTGTACTTTGACCAGCTTTGAGAACTACACACCTTGGCTTCAGAAGAATCATCACTTACTGTTCTACTGCTCTAGACAGCAAAAAATTTTTAGGTCACAATGACCTAAAGACATTTGCCTGTACATCTTTATGCTAAAAAGACATCACCTAAACTTTTTTCATATGAACAAACACAAACCAATGGATTCAAGCAAAGGGACCCCACCTAAATTTTGGAAAGAACCTTTGGACTGCAATAGCTGTTGGACAGTAGAATGGACTGACTCAGTTTCTCCTTCTTTGGAAGTTTTTCAACAGAAGTTACATGGCCATCTCTCAGGAGCTCTTTAGTATGCATTCTTGCATGACAGGGCAACTTGTGGTTCCTTCCAATTCTATGATTCAACTATTTTTTCTTTGTCTATGTTGTTAAAATTGCTGCTGGTGGTGGTCATTACTATTCCTTAGGGAAAGGGAAAACCTCTTCCATTATCTACTGAGTGAAGTGTATATTTAAGCTGCTTCTAAACGTAGCACCTCTCCTGGATCTGGAGGAAAAGATGTGCAGAAAAAGTGCTGAATCAATGCAATGGAATTATGGATATGGATTTGTGTTCTCTTTCAGCAATATGCAAGATTATTTGGTGACAATATCACTCTCCCTTTCACAACAACCAGATGAAATGAAGGAGGTTCAGGGTGTGTGGACTGCACCAGGTGACACCCTAAGAGAGGTTGACACCACCACCGCTCCTCAAACATCTGCCTTTTGGCAGAAACAGGCTGTGGCATTCACCTGTGTCCTATAAAATGCCGAAGAGATGGTGTGAGTGGGATGAGGTTCAATGGAAAGAGAAAGGAGAGACCTTTTTATTTTATTTTTTTATTTTTAAAATAATAAAATACAATTTAAAAAAAATCAAATTTCAAAAAAAATTTTTTTTATTTAAAAAGATCACATTTTATCACATTTTCACTAAGCACATGAAACTATGTATATGTAAATACATTTAGCCTGTGCATATGATTTTGTGATTTAAAAGTATGATTTTAATTGTCCTAGTTGTTTATGTCACAACTGTTATAATATTCAGCAAAATATTGGGATTATGATTTATGAGTAACATTAGTACAAAAACATTACTAAGGATTATAATTATTATTATAATAATAATAAATTGTTTATTTGTTAACCGCTTTTCCTACGATCAAAGCGGTGTACAATATCATTAAAAACAGACAATAGGAACAATTAAAAATTCACATCTAAAAATACATATTAAAAAAAAGTAAATTCAAACAAGATTAAAAACATATTATAACATATAATAAACTATTAAAACCATGAATTACTATATATCAAAGACAATAGGGGGGGAGATGGTCTCAGACGGAATTGGGAGGGTAGGCTTGTAGGAAGAGATGAGTCTTTAGAGCCTTCTTAAAGGCTTCCACCGTTCCACTGAGGCGAATCTCTTCTGGTAGGGCATTCCATAGACAAGGCGCCATTGCTGTGAATGCCCTTTGTTGTGTGATCGCCAGTCTCACCTTAGGGTAACTGAGTAAGGATTTTCCTGTAGATCTGAGTGTGCAGGGAGGATTATGTAGGGAGAGGCGCTCCCTCAAGTAACCCGGGCCCAAGCCATTTAGGGCTTTAAAGGTGATAACCAACACTTTGTACTGGGACCGGAAACGAATTGGCAGCCAATGTAGAGATTTTAAGATAGGTGTTATATGTTCGGACCTTGATGTCCCCGTAATTAACCTGGCTGCTGCGTTTTGTATCAATTGAAGTTTCCGAACCTGATACAAAGGTAGCCCCATGTAGAGCGCATTGCAGAAATCCAAGCGAGAGGTTACCAGTGCATGTACTACTTTTTCTAGGTCCCCCCGGTCCAGACAGGGATGTAGTTGGCGTATCAGCCGGAGCTGATACCAAGTACTCCTGGCCATCGCATCTACTTGAGATGGTAACTGTAGAGATGGATCCAGGAGTACTCCCAAACTATGCACTTTGTCCTTCAAGGGGAGTTTAATCCCATCAAGGACTGGATGGGAAATTTCCCTGCCCGGGCTAGGGGAACCTATCATGAGTACCTCTGTTTTCTCTGGATTCAATCTGAGTTTGTTTTTCCTCATCCAGCCCATTACTGCCCCCAGGTAGGCATCCAGAGGAGAGATGCCATCCTTAGTCACTGTATCAGTCGGAGACATGAAGAGATAGATCTGGGTGTCATCAGCATACTGATAACACCGGGCTCCATGGCTCCGGATGATCTCTCCCAGCGGCTTCATGTAAATAGCATGGGGGACAGAATGGCGCCCTGAGGAATGCCCGATGTAAGCTCTCTTTTCCGAGAGCAGCTGTCCCCCAGCCTCACCATCTGGAACCTTCCTGAGAGATAGGACTGGAACCACTGGAGCGCAGTGCCCCTGATACCTAATTCTCCCAGGCGTTCCAGAAGGATACCATGGTCGATGGTATTGAAGGACGCTGAGATGTCCAAGAGCACCAACAGAGTTATATCTCCTCTGTCAGTGGCCAGACGGAGGTCATCGACTAAGGCGACCATGGCAGTCTCAACTCCGTAACCCGCTCTGAAGCCAGTTTGAAATGGGTCAAGATTTCATCCAAGACTGCCTGGAGCTAAAAAGCAACTGCCCTCTCAATCACCTTGCCCAAGAATGGTAACTGGGAGACCGGTCTACAATTGCTCATAGATAGGGGATCAAGGGAAGGTTTCTTCAACAAAGGCCTTACGACTGCTTGTTTCAGAGATGTTGGAATAGTACCTTCCTGAAGAGATGTATTTATTATTCGATGAAGAGCAGATGTTATGACATCTCCTCCCTGCATGGTGTGGTATAGGAAGAGGTCAATAGGGTGGGTGTGTTACACCATGAGTTACCACACCGGGGGACACCAATCCTAGTGATGCTACTGGCTCCTTCTTTGGAACAAATCATGAAGATAAAACACACTGGAATCTAGAGAGGTCTTGTGCCAAGCCAATAGGGTTGAGTTCAGTGATGCACCTTTAAAATACAAGTGGCCCTCCACCTCACTGGTGCAGCTTCCCATCCTGCAATCCTTTACTGCCTTTCCTTCCTGTATGGAGGCAGTGGGGGTGTTGCTGGTTGCAATGAAGATGTAAGTAAGGATTTTTTATTTTTATTTTCTGATTTAAGTGCTTTTTTAGCCTTTGAGAGTTGAGTTTTGCCCACCAAATCTGCAAGGACTAAGATAGGAGGACCACAAGTCAATCAGTCCTGGCTAAAAGGACATGCATATGCCCCTGCTACAGCCTTCAATAATGGGCAGCACAGCCAATGCTGAGGAACTTGCAGTGCCATAACATCTGGATGAACATGCATTATACTGGTTTAAAACTTGGGGTCTGCTTTTGAACAAAACATTCTTGGATTGTTCTTGTTTGCAATGCAATCTTGTTTATTTTATCTTGCTACAAAAAAGCAAATCAACCCCACTATTTCTTAGCAGCAGTGCCTCACAGAGCACTTTTCTGTTTTTTAGCCCTTTTGAAACATTTGTCAGTGAGTTGTGGCACATAACAGATTAATGGTTTAAAAAACAAATAAGGCCCGAACTTTCTCTAAAAGCCAAGAATGATGTATTAACTGTCCTCAGGTCAATTGTGGCTGTCATATTTTGGCCACATCATTAAAAGGCATGACTCACTAGAAAATATGACAGTGCTTGGAAAAATACAGGCAGTAGAAAAATATGGATAGATGTCCTTGTGGTTCCTTCCCAGATTGATAGATTCAATGAAATAGGACACAGCCCTAAGCCTGCAGCAACTGAGCAGGGCCATTGAGTGTAAAGTGTGTTGGAGATGCTTCATTCATAAAGTCACCATGGGTCAAGGCTGACCTGAGAACAGATAGTAATAATAAGATACAATGGATTGTAACTTGGAACACCGACCTTACCAGGGCTATCAACACGATTGCTCCCAAGCATCCTTGCCAACCCGTTCCTAACCATAAGCCGTGGTATACACCAGAGCTTTGGGAAATGAAGAGGGTTGGACAACGACTAGAGCACGTATGGCAAAAAACTCAACTCTTATCCGACAAGACTCACCATAGGAACTTTCTTTGGTCCTATCGGGAGGCAATACATGCAGCGAAGAGACGTTCCCCCTGGGCAGAACCCTTTACTTAACTCAACAACTGCCTGCTGTGATGCGTTTAACAACTTCTTTGCAGATAAAATCTCTCAGATAAGAGCCGACTTAGTCGCCAGTATTGTAACAGAAACAACGGACGAGGTGTCCAGCGATTCCGTTAATGAGATTGTACTGGATCAGCTTCAATCTGTGAGTACCGATGACGTGGACAAGCTCCTTGGTAGAGTGAGGAAAACAACTTGCCCTCTCGACCCTTGCCCATCATGGCTGGCCGTCTGGGGGGGGGGATGCACTGAGACAGTTCCTTACAAACATCATCGATGCATCCTTCAGGGAAGGTTATATTCCATCTTGCTTAAAGGAAGCGGCTGTCAGGCCACTTCTGAAAAAAACTTCCCTGGACCCCCTGGATATGAACAACTATAGGCCAGTCTCTTTGCTACCATTCTTGAGCAAGGTAATTGAGAGGGTGGTTGCTCTTCAACTCCAAGCTGTTTTGGATGAAACCGATTATCTACACCCATTTCAAACTGACTTCAGGACAGGTTTGGGGTTGAGACTGCCATGGTTGCCTTGACCGACGATCTGCGTATGAGCATCGACAGGGGCAGTGTGACCCTGTTGGTGCTTTTAGACCTCTCAGCGGCTTTTGATACGATAGATCATGGCATCCTCTTGGATCGCCTGAGGGGGCTGGGAATTGGAGGCACTGCATTGCAGTGGTTCCGTTCCTTTCTCTCGGGCAGATCCCAGAGGGTGATGCTCGGGGACAGTTGCTCCAGTAGGAGGGAGCTCACCTGTGGTGTTCCACAGGGTGCTATTCTGTCCCTGATGTTATTTAACATCGATATGAAGCCGCTGGGCGAGATCATTTGGAGTTATGGTGCTGAGTGTTATCAGTACGCTGATGACACCCAAATCTATTTCTCCATGTATCGTTTGTCGGCCTCGAATTCTGATGGCGTCTCCCCTCTCAATGAATGTCTTCGGGCAGTAATGGGCTGGATGAGGAAAAACAGATTGAGGCTGAATCCAGACAAAATGGAAGTGCTCACGGTAGCGGCCCCGAAACCAAGAATTGGGTTGCAACCTCCGGTCCTGGATGGGGTCACACTCTCCGTCAAGGATTGCGTTCACAGTCTGGGGGTGCTCCTTGACTTGTCGCTCCTGATGTCGAACCAGGTAAATGTGACGGTCAGGAGCGCCTGTTATCAGCTTTGGCTGATACACCAGCTGTGCCCTTTTCTGGAAGTAAGGGATCTTGAGACTGTTGTGCACACGCTGGTAACCTCACGTCTAGACTTCTGTAATGCGCACTACATGGGGCTACCCTTGTGCTTGGTCTGGAAACTGCAACTAGTACAGAATATGGCAGCCAGAGTAATTTCTGGAACATCCAGGAGGGACCATATTAACCCGGATCTAAAGTCCCTCCACTGGCTGCCCATTAGCTTCTGGGCCCAGTACAAGGTGTTGGTTATCACCTTTAAAGCCCTAAATGGCTTGGGCCCAAACTATCTCCGGGACCGCCTTCTCCCCTATAATCCACCCCGTGCACTCCACTCCTCTGGGAGAGGCCTACTTCAGCCACAAAAATCTAGGCTCTTGGCTCCCAGAGGGCATTTTCCATTGTCGCCCCCAGACTGTGGAACAGCCTGCCGGATGAGATCCGTCTACTTACATCCTTAGACAGCTTTAAAAAGGCTGTCAAGACGGATCTCTTCCAGCAGGCCTTCCCAGAATAGAGAACCCAGCCTCAGAAAAACGTCTGGGAATAAGATACTGCCGCTCCCATTGATTGCTTGCTGAGTGATGTTGTTGACCTTCTGGTCAGTTTTTAACTTATATGTTTTTTGTTTGTTTGTTTGTTTTTAAATTTTACATTGGATTTAACACTTTTTTAAGGGGGGGGAGGGCACCAGGGATTTTATATGTGCTGTATTTTTAACTTTGTTAGCCGCCCCGATTGTTCTCAGAGGGGCGGGATACAATTATTATTATTATTATTATTATTATTATTATTATTATTATTAGTGTCTGGTGCATTTCACAATGGCAGCCACCCACTGTCATGTGTTATGCAGTGTTGCCGAGGGTTGTATGGTGCTGTCATGGCGTATGTCCACATGCTTGTATTTATGCTACATGAAAGGGGTAGTGGATTAATGCCTCTGTATGTATGCCTGTGCATGTATGCATCTCTGTGTGTATATATGTGCTTATGTGTGCCTACATGAGGTGAATGTGTCTTTTCTTATTTGAAAACAAAATGGAAGACAGAGACAGTCCTCTTACATTTCTCATTCAAAATCAGCTGATGTCTTTGTCTGGCTGACTGTGAAGACATCAGCTAAATGGGCTCTACGAAGAGGTAAATATTCATGCATCTGTATTCTGTTCATTCAAGGGGAGCAGTGGTATCCAGTGTACTAAAAGTCTTCAAATGCCGACAAATACAATTTAGCTTTGAAGGCTGCCAGCAATTCTGCAGTAGCAAATCCCATTTGTAATCAAAGGGTGAGTCATTAGCCTTGACATTTGAGAAATGAAGATTACTATGAATTTATGAAAAAGATTCCCTAAAATGTTTCCCTAGCAACTGCCAATGAGGAACCTCGGGCATCTCTCTCAGGTCCCTAGGCTGAGTAAGGCTGGCAGCTGTAGAACAGAATGCTTCCTTTTCTACAGATGCTAAGGCAAGCAATGCTCAAGGTCTCCTTCCTCTTTCTACCCAGAGGATACAGCCAGGAAATGGTGTGTGATAGAGATGATATTACTACAGTATCCAATGCTTATGAAAAATTGCTGGACTGCAGGCAACAATGTCACATTCTGGAAGAACACACACACAGCGTTAATGGCTATTGCATCCATGTGTATAGGGAAAATTTGCTAAGGACTTTATCATACAAAAGGCCCATTCCTGTTGCATAGGTGGCTTACTTAGCTATTTTATGCTCACAAAAAAGTTTCACTGTTCAGTTGAAATGTTGAAGGAGTGGTTGCCATTTTAGGAGAATATTGGGAATACTGTAATGCATTTGCTTTTTTATGGGCTATTTATTACAGTAAAAATTTATATATTATCTGAATGAAGACAGGACACTGCTTTGGTTCACTGTAGTGTCAAGACTTTTTGCTGCCTGAAGTATATTAGTAAATGGTGGAACTCAGAGGACACAAAGTCTGCCAAGTACTCTTGGCACAGGTGGCAGCAAATTCCTTCAAGCACCTTTTCCCTTTTTTGGTATTAAAAGCACAATTAAAAGTTAAATAACTAACCATTTGCAGTCCTTTCATAAGTGCCTGTGTCTTGAGGCAGTTGCCTCATTCTGACTAATGATAGGGCTGGCCTTGAGTTTCATCAAAAGTGGAATGCAAATGGTGAGAAGTACCTCCTTCAACATTTCAACTGAACAGTGAAACTTTTGTAAACACAGTGGGAGAACTCTGGTTTAGATTAAAATCTAAATCAAAGGAAATCTCCGGGATCAACAATGCTCACCTGTTATTTGGAGTAAACATTATGAATTGATAAGTTTCTTATTTTAGCCAGTCCAAGCAATATAAAATATGGTGACAGCCCTACTATGGTATGGTAAATATTAGTTCTCAGGCATATGAAGATATAATTTTTAACTCTTTAATTGGTGTTAGGACCAATTAAATAGGACTATCCCAGACCCTGAGATTTCATGCAAACCTAGGGTGATACACATGGGAAAGGCCATGTACATGTCATTAATCTTGATACAAATATAAACACACACAAACACACACACACTTTAAGCCAGTGCTTTCACCCTGAGATCCCCCCCCCCCCACTGCCCAGAGGAATGGATTAAGGGACAATCTCCCTGGGATCTGGGAACCGTAATCTGTGGAAATGTGTGGTAAAGTAACATGTGTTTTTGAGTATACTAAAAGTAACATATGGCTTGGCTTTACAGCTATCTTATATGAAGTAAGTGTAGAAAGTAAACCAACTTTGATCATGGCAAACCTGTATTTAAATCTGGTTTCAACCTTGCATTCATGGGAGTGGGGCATTCTGTGTATCACTGATTCTCAACTCCTCTTACAAATAGAAAAATAACAAAATGGAGGCTGTAAAACACCCTGCAAATGAAAATGCAATTAAATTAATAAATATTAATGATTAATTAGCTAGTATACAGTCCTATCCATACCAGGGAACAACTTGGGACCATCAAAACCTTTATTCCCCTCTCCCTATTCATTAGAAAATGTGATTTGCTCAAGATTGCTTCACAGACACCATCAGCATATGTAACCCAGCTGATCTTTAAATGGAAGGTTGAAATGTGTTATAGAAGCATACTAAACTTGTACTGGACTCCAAGGCCCTTGTGGATCAAAATGCCATCTTGAATTACAGCTGGAAATGAACTGAAAGCAAGCGGCTTCTCCAGAGAACGGATGTAATATGGTCCCTCTAAGGAGTGTTGATAAGAAAGCTGGCAACCTCGCCAGCTGAAGTTTCTTCAGGACCAGGTTTGGCAGATCAGTTCTGATTAGTAGCAGCTGTAGCATAAGTCTAAAGCAATGCTGTAAGTGCAGAGAATACATTCCAGATGATGACTGTGATACAGATTTGCCAAAAGAAGAACATATTTCTGGAGTATAAATATAATTACACTCCATTCTCAAAATGTTTTCCTTTCTGTGTGTGAATGGCAGAACTAGAGAGCAGAATCTGGCCCCAACTTTGAAAGTCTTTTGGCTTCATCTTAACAAAAAGTCTAAGTAAACAAAAAAAGCAGGGAGGCTATAATTGTTCACTAAATTTGACATTTATTTTCTTCCTTTCTTTTTACTCTTTGCAGCTTCTTTTGTTTTACAGAGGATGCAAACCTCAGAATGGAGACCTTTCCATTCAAAATGGCTTCCACATTATCATGCCAAAGGGCAAATAATGCCATTTGACACAATAGGCAAGTTAAGCTCAGCATAGGGCAGAGGAGGAAAGTTTCCAAAATGACTCCTAAATCAAGTGGCTCAAAACCAGCTTAACACTATCTAATTTTAAATGTTGTTTGTGTCCTTTGTTGATACCTTATTTTAAAAGCAGAATATTGTTGAGGTGTATGTGTACACAGAATGAATGATAATGAGAACAGGAGTTTCAACAAGGACTTTGGAACACAGTATTTATTTTATTTAGTTTTCTTTAGGAAAAAAAGAGAACTAAAATAAGGGATGATTTAGTTGGTGGGGGATGTTGGAAAAGCAAGAAAGGAAAACTAATAATCAGCCTCTGAAGCATAAGTTTCCTCCATAACAAAAGAGCAACAGGAGGTAGATGTGGTGTGTGGGATTGAGTCACAGCTTTGAGGTGCTGTCACAAAAACAATGGCTAGGGAATGTGAAGCATTTTTCAGACCTCCTGACTATTGTACTGTACCTGGATAGATTCACCAAATTTGCTTGAAGAATTATTTTAAAAAACATCTTGCATTCTGCCTAACATTAAGGATTAGTTTAGAGGACTAGGATTCAGACTGAATTAAAAAGCATTAATTTACACAGATGTGTTTCAGATACTATGACAATGCTCAGTCATTCTAAATCTAGTGGCTTGATTCTAAAGATGTATGCTTCTTTAACATCCTGGGGGTAGTGGACAAGGCATGCTTCTCTGTTTTCTCCAATTCTTTTTGTTTTGCTGTCCACAGATGCTATGTAAAAATTGATGTTTACCTTGCTGTTGTATGCAGACACAAATCTACAGCAACAGCAATTAGAGTAGAATTGCAATCTTTCCTAGCTCAAGCTTTATTGCATGGTTTACTACAAACCAGCTACACCAAGCTGACACTGAACGTATATATTTCTTCAGCCCTCCCTCCTTCACCATCTTTCTAATGGTGATGCTCCTAAAAAAAAAACCTCTTCCAGCTAGACAGAGGACAAGGAAGGAAAGGAGGCAATGGGCAGGTGTAAAAATACTATGTGAAAAGCTTATTTGTCAGAGGCTTTGTTAACTGAGGTATGCCTGCATTGTTGTGGGGATTGCCACTAAATTCAGAGAAAAATGGGTGGCAGATATTGTCATAGCCTCTGCTAATAAAAAAAACTTAGGGCTTTGACCCTGTGAGATCAGGCTTCATTTACTATACCATCTAAAGGGTCACTCTCTGTGAAGTAGTATGATATACATCTCCTTCCCATTTGGACATGAAGGTGCCACTCACTTTCAGCCACCTGGATTTGTAGTCTCTACACATGAAGGTTTCTCCCAGTTAAAGTTATCATGGTTAATTAAGCTTGCTAGGTTAGGACTATCTGAGAAATTGAAATTTCAGGTTCTGAAACAGACTTAGAGATGCCCCATTGTGATGTCACATAGATGTGACAGCCAGGAGTGCCTGGTACCAACTTTGGTTGATACACCAACTGCGTCCCTACCTGGACCGAAAGGACCTTGAAGCAGTGGTACTTGCACTGGTAATATCTTGCCTTGATTTCTGTAATGCGCTCTACATGGGGCTACCCTTGTACCAAGTTCGGAAGCTTCAATTAGTACAAAATGCGGCAGCCAGATTGGTCACTGGTTCTTCGAAATTTGACCATATATCACCTATTTTGAAAGATCTTCATTGGCTACCTATTAGCTTCGGGGTGCAATACAGGGCGTTGGTTATCACCTATAAAGCCCTACATGGCTCAAGCCCAAGTTACTTAAAGGAACACCTCTCCCTGTATAATCCGCCCCGCACTCTCAGAACCTCTGGGAAAAATCTGGTGGAAAAACAACCAACCAGACTGTTGTCAACTTCCCAAAGAACCTTTACCTCCGTGGCTCCTAAACTATGGAACAACCTCCCAGAAGAGATCTGTCTTATTACTTCCTTGGAGGGTTTCAAGAGGGCGATTAAGATGGATCTCTTCCGGCAAGCTCATCCACCCAATCTTCTGTAACGACATCATTCACTCTTCTATCCAGGATCAGAACATTTTATCCTGTTAATGTTGACTGCACTGTTTTTTACTGTTTAAATGTTTGAAATTACATATGTTTTATTCTTATATTTTATTATTACTGTTGGGTTGGAATCCCACCTCAATCCACCTGGGAGAGGCAAGAAAATACAAATAAATTTTATTATTATTATTGTCCACTACTAGATGTCTAATAATTTGGTAAATGACTGATGTATGTAGTGCTTGGTCCTTTCGATGTTTTGGACTTTAGTTCTCAGAATTCCTGATTGTTAGCCAAACTAGCAGAGGCTTCTGGTAGTTGAAGTCCAAAACAAATTGGAGGACCAAAGTTGGGAACCAGACCCTTGAGGGTCCTAAGGCAAGATGCTCTCAGTCGCCATGCATTCTCCTCACTTATGATCCTGTTGTTCATTTTCACTTGCTTCTCCCTCTGTCATAGAATCATAGAGTGGAAAAAGGACTGCAAGGGCCATCTGAATCAACCTCATTCCATGCAGAAATACACAACTAAAGCTCTCCTGAGAGATTGCCATCCAACCTTTGTTTAAAATCCTCAAAAGAAGGGTTTTATAACTTTCTGTACAACCACCCAGTTGTTGCAGTGTGCCTTCAAGATGTTTTTGACTTGCAGGGACCCTGACTTAGATTTGTCTTGCCAATATTTGTTTAGAAGGGTTTTGCCATTGTCTTCCTCTGAGGATGATGGAATTAGCATGGTTGAGTGGGGATTCAAAACTTGGTTTCTTGGAGTCCTTATCCAACACTAAAAACCCTACACCATGTTGGCTCTCTCACAGCCTCCTATGGGGAGGACAAAACGCAAGTGGTGATTGCTACTGCATCTCTTCTATGGAGATTTGCCGCTATTATGGTAAATAGGCAATGACACTGACAGCAAGAAAGAGGAGCAATAGGTCCAAGATTTGATGTGGAGCCTTAATAAGTGCCCAACATCACGCTGCTGCTGACCCTTCTCAACCAATATATACAGTCGACCCTTCACATTAGCAGCTTTGACTTTTGCCAATTTGATTATTCACACAGTTGATTAGTATAATCTATCTAGGAACATCTAGGTCCTCCAGAGTGACTCTGCCAGAAGTTGACCATAAAGTCACACTGGAGGACCTAGAGATTCCTTGAGAAAACACTTCTCTAGGCATTTGTTATGGTCAACACCTGGGAGATGTTGACCAGAGTTGCACTAGACAACCTAGAGATTTCTAGAGAGGTGTTCTTTCAAATAAAAAGCATACTGGATTTTTTAAAATTTGCTTTTTTAAAACCTTCACAAGAGTCCTATTCCCCTAACCCCAATGAATGTGGAAGACTCACTGTATAAGAATTTGGATTAGATGAGGAGGCCACATTAGTTGTTAAACTGTATGGAGCAACTCTGCTTTTTCATGGTGTTCCCAGCTGTAGCACCCCAGCAGGTTGAATAATAAACATGCACTGCCTTCAGAGAAATTAAAGGACATTTTAATAGTAGAAACAGAAAAATAATACTTAACACATTTTTAATTACAAATCACTGGAACTTGCTAAGCTGTGTAATAGTGAATTATCATTTCACATGAATGAGACCAGCTTCTTTACACACCCCAAATTATAACAGTGGTCTGAGTATATTAGCAACACTGTATTTAGTTATATCTGGAAAAATAAACACTGCTGACATTTTCAGCAGAGAAATATGGTTTAGTAAACAGATGGGGGGGGGGAATAAAATTATGTCTAGCTATATTTTCTCTCTGACTCCACCAATAGTTCAGTAGAGTATTTGCATCATGAAATGAAGCAGAGACTAGTGGATTTTCTCCTGTCTTTCAGATACAAACACATTGCAATTGGATGCATTAATGACTTCTCCATTGATATTGTAATTTTTTTCTTGCATGCAGAAAGAGAAATTCTCATATTGTGGGTTCCAGGGGCTCTTGATATTCCTAGATTGGGGATCATTAGGGATGTTTTTCCATGCTAGGCCTATCCTCATTGTGACTGTGTTGGTGACATAAACCATTCTCCTTCAATTGAAGCCACTGATCACTAAAGAGGTTGGACCTTGAGCTTAAGACCTTGGTGACTGATTTGATTAGTCCATTTGAGTGAGAATAGGGCAACACAGGGGCTATGTTAATGGAACTTAAACAATAGGCCATCACTAATCAGAGACCTCAAGGTTGAAGTGAGGTTAATTGTTATGCGGGTGGCATTTGAAAAGAAGTGTTGACTAGTGTAATGCACTGTGGGACTGTAGCATTTGAACATGCAGCCTTAAGGCCAGAGGTTTTGTTCAGTTTCCCAATGAAATTTAAAGCTACATTATGCACATCTCTAAACAGCAGCCCATAGACCATGGCCCTTTGATGGGCAGGAAGGGAGAACAATTCCTAATTGATAATAGAAAGGAGCTCCAGGCACAACATTCCAATTCCATCCTGGTACTGCATTTAGCTCCTTTTCTTTTAAGGAAAATAATTTAAAACCTTAAAATGTTAGCAAACCATAACATGTGCATAAATACTTAGGCTTCCAGTTGCACATTCAGTATAAAACATCAGGAAAGATTATATCAAGAGTTTTACATAGGGATTAGAATCGACACCTGTATTAATTATGACCAACATCACACAGTACTGCATTTCCTGCAAGGAGAAGCTATGAAGTTATTTGTCTGACAATAAATAATATTAAAAAACAAATGTAAAAAAATAAAATAAAAAAAGAGTTTGCAATAATTAGTAAGAGCCACACAGCTCAGTGTGATTTATTTTCATGTATATAGATATATAGAACTGGAATACACAAAGCACTTCACACTTTTTGTAAAGAAGCAATGACTTACTACTATGTGTGGGTATGTCCCTTCAAGTTGCCTGTCAACTTATAAATTTCAAAGGGTTTTCTTAGACAAGGAATACTCAGAGGTGGTTTTGACATTTTGTTCCTCTGAAATATAGCCTACAGCATCTGGTCTTCATTCACAGTTTCCCATCCAAGTACTAACCAAGGTTGATCCTGCTTAGCTTGTAAGGTCAGACAGGATCTGGTGCCTTTAGAGTATTTAAACCCTGAGCTACTGTTGTTGCGTGCCTTCAAACAGTTTCTGACTTAGGCTGATGCTAAGGTGAACCTATTCTGGGGTTTTCTCGACAGGTTTCTTCAGAAGGGGTTTGCTATTGCCATCCTCTGAGGGTGAGAGAGTGTGGCTTGCCCAAGGTCACACAGTGGGCTTCCATGGCTGATCTGGGAATTGAATCCTGGCTTCCAGAAGTCCTAGTCTAACACTCAAACTGCTACACCATACTGGCTCGATCTACTATTAGTACTTAATATTTAGAGAATGTGTCCAATCTGTTTTCCCCACTTATATAACATAGATTATATCCCCTCATTCACCATCTTGAGGGAGAGAGAGGCAGGCTAGCTCCACCAGGCCTGCTTGGAAGAAGATAAGCCCTCCCTTCAGCCACCATCTTGAGGGAGAGAGAGGCAGGCTAGCTCCAAGAAGCCAAGTCCTCCCTCCATTCCATCTGCCTTGGTCCAGGCCTCGGAGGTTGAGAAGAACTGCTGGACCACATCCCCTTCCCCTCCACCACTCCCTTCTGCTTTTGTGTAGTGTCTTTTTAGATTGTAAGCCCGAGGGCAGGGAACCGTCTAATTAAAAAGATTGTATGTACAGCGCTGTGTAAATTTACAGTGCTTTATAAATAAAGGTTAATAATAATAATACAGTGGTACCTCGGGATACGAAATACCCAGGTTACGAAATTTTCGGGATACGAAAAAATCCCATAGGGAATTATTGTTTCGGGTTACGAATGTTTTTTCGGGTTACGAAAAAACTTTTGGTGCTTTTTTCGGCTTTTTCGCACGGAATCGCGGCTTTTCCCCATTAGCGCCTATGGCAATTCGGCTTACGAAGACTTTTCGGGTTACGAAAGCGGCCGCGTTACGAATTAATTTCGTAACCCGAGGCACCACTGTAATAATAATAATAGATTCCACAATAGTTTGTGATGTGACTGCAGCCCCCTTACTCTGATGACTCATGTTCCGTTTGTAGTTGGCCACACAAGCTTACTTCCATCTTGGAAAACTTTCTTTTGTTAGCAACCCATAAGTTTACTACAGAAGCAACAATACTGACAGCCTGAAGATGAGGAACAGGGAAATAATGTTCTTGATTCTGTGACCACAACCTCCCTATATGATTTAAAAAGCCGTAATTTAATGAAACTTCTACAATACTGATTTTGTGTTCTTTCCCCCTCCCTTCTTTGATTAGCCCTTCTGTAAATTATTTATATGTTTATTTATTCCATCATATTTCCCCTATATGATAAATTCAGAATGAGCCACCAACCTAACCATCCTACTTAAGATTTTAAAACCTGATTGAAAATTACATATAGAAAACCCTATGCACTCACCCTGCTTGGATATTACTCTTTACAAGGCTTGATTTAATATTGTTTTTTTTCTTCATCTTTTTTCATCCTTTAGCATCTGTACATATGTATTATTTTCATCAATAATTTGTTATAAAATATAAAATGTGGTGTATACATACAGTTGGCCTCTGGTATCCACTGGGGTTTGGTTGCAGGTCTGCCCTGTGGATATAAACATCTGCAGATGCTGAAGTACCATTACATACCATGACATAGTAAAATGGCAAAATAAAGGTTAGCTTTTAGGAACTGGTTTTTGAATATTTTCAAGCTGTGGATGATTGAATTCTGTGAGTGTAGAATCTATTGGTATAATCAATATAAATCTAGTTCTCATTGTACGTAGATCAGTAACTTTGGTGTGGGGACCTTGAGCCTGGGTGGGATGTGCTGTTTTTGAGAAAGAATATGATACCTGACTGCTCTAAATGTTACCTTATACAGTTTAAAAACTGGCCTTGGGTCAGTTTGGGATGGGGATCAGCTGGTGGATGCATAACAGATGATAGCTCTCTCTGTTTGTCTTCAGTTAGAAGGAAACTAAATGAAATCATATGGAATAAATTTAACTTTGATAATTAATTTGGGAATGCTGATATATTATTTGATTTCTGGGTGTCAGTTGGCCTTCTAAAATACTTTTTTTATGGAAAGGCAGGCTAGAAATGCCCCGAATAAATAAAAATTAATAATGTGTGAAAGCCTTTAATGTTAGTTTCCTTTCCTGTGCTGCTGCTGTTCTTTGAACACAAGGAGGACTTTCTCACCAAAGTGAAGATTAAGTGACTTCAATATGTGACAGTTTATGATTTTCATCATACTCAGCCATTTTGCCCATTGGAGAAGCTGTGCTAACAATGCTAGCTGGCTGTAGTCTAACAAATCTGAAGAATGGGCAGGACGCTTAATGCTGGGTTAAATATTCTGATTAGAAGCAGATGGTACAATCGGTCATGTGAAAAATTGGTCCTTATAGTGGGACAACTCTGTTACGTCTTACTTTTAGGCAAGTACTTTGCTTTGAGAAGAAAATTCAGTAACATTCCATATATTGTTCAACTCCAACTCGAAGTAGAATTAGCAAATAGAAAGGGAGCCCTGGTGGCGCAGTGGTTAAATGCCAGTACTGCAGCCACTCACAGTTGCAAGGTTGTGAGTTCAATACCAGCCAGGAGCTCCAGGGTTGACTCAGCCTGGCATCCTTCCAAGGCCACTAAAATGAGTACCCAGTTTGTTGGGAACAATTAGCTTACACATAGTAAACTGGTTAGGGAGTGCATAAGTGCATTGGTAAATGGTATAGAAATGTATTTGCAATTGTTATTGCTGAATGGTGAGAAATGCTGGACCTGCAGTCCAGCAACATCTGAAGGTCTTCATGAATCCCATCCCTTCTTTCCATGTCAGGCTTGACCAATTTTAAATGGTGGACAAACTGGTGTATGTTTTATAATTGATGTTGGCCAATAGCTGAAATGGTCCTCCAAAGGTTTAGAAAAAAATATGGTTTGGGGTAGCTACTTATGCACTGCCAAAAAAGAGCAAAAAGGGGGCTACATTTTAGCATATTCGTGTGTAGCTGCAAATTTAGAAAGAAGGCAGATATATCAGAGCTTGTCTAAACAATTAAAATACCTTTCATTCTGATTGAGTAGATTGATTTGGCCACGAGTGAGACAAATGGTTTTTTTTTTTTTTGCAAGGTGGGGGAACACTCCGTAAACTTAGCTGAAAAAAATTCATGGTTTTTACTAGAGTATCCACGAGGAAGCACGTTATTGAACATATGGCCATCAGTCTGTTTTGCATAGGTTTGCATGGCTGTGCATTTTTGGCAGAGAGAGGGTGAATAGAAGCAAATTTGTTCAGGAAAGTGAAGACAAACAAGCATTGATACAAATGTGTAGAAATTCACACAATTCACTTCCGTGTAGAGTAGCCCTCAGTCCTATCTAAGATAGGGCGCATGATCATCCTAAAATGTTTACTAGTCATGATTATACTATGCATTCTCCAGGCTGAAAGACCACATGTCTGTGAGTGCTAGTTGATGTAAAGATTAGTAGAGAGGTGCCCATGATGAGCTCATAGATGTCTAGTTAGGCAATATTGGCAAGAGGGTGCTGGTCCAGATGACCTTTGGCTTGATCTGGTATTGCTCAACTTAGGTTTTAAATTTCATCTGATTTCATTTGGCTAAGTACAGGTGGTGAGTAACATACTGTCAATTTTGCAGCTGGTATAAAATGAGGGGGTGCATGATCACTCCCTCTAGCAATTATACCTATTGTGCCTGTTCTGATTGTTGCAGTTTCTAATAACAAGCTAAATGGAGAAAAATAGTGTATAATGTGCAGCTGAAAGACCAGGTTTCAAGACTTCAGGGATGATTTCCCCCTTCATCTGGTGGGGGAAAAAAACCAAAACAACCCAAACAAACATTCTTCTATGTAAGTTAAACACATCTTGCACCACTTAGTCTGCATCTATTCCACGAAGCTCCCACAAATTTCATCACACTGCAGGTTTCTTCCAATCATTTTGAAATCACTGAGGTCAAAATTCAGCAAAACATTTGAGTTATGCCCACTGGGAACAAAATCTGATTTTTTTTAAAGGGCTGTGCCAATGATGAGCTCCCGCTGCAAATATTTTGCCAAAAAAACTTTGTGATAAATTGCCTTGGGATCACCAGAAGTCAAAATGGCCTGAAGGCACACAGAAAAAAGCTTTTCTATAACAAAATCCAAAATCTACAAAAGAGTGATACCTTTGTTTGCCAATCAAAATGCAGAAAATGCAGTGGCTTCTACCTGCATTGAGATCCCTCAGTAACATCTTAACTGGCAACAGAGTAACACCTGAGACAGTGTAGGCCTGTGACTCAAACATCATCACCATTCTTCTCTTGTATGATTTTTAACATCTTTGCCTTGTGAAGCTTTGAAAACTTGTATGATGTATTTTCTACAGTTTGGTAACACTCTTTTGTGGATTTTGTTACCAGTGTATGAGATGAGCTGCTGGAGAAGAGTAGTGATGATTCCATGGACAGCTAAAAAAAAAAAAACCCTAAATGGGTCCTTGAACAGATCAAGCCTGAAATCTTCCTAGAAGCCAAAATGATCAGATTGAGGCTAACATATTTTGGCTGCATCATGAGAAGGCATGACTCATTATAAAAGAGAATAATGGTGGGAAAAGTTGAGGCTAATAGAAAGAGAGGAAGATTGCACACTAGATGGATGGACTCAATCAGAGAGCTCATGGGCATGAATCTGCAAAACGTAAGGAGAGCAGTGGGAGACAGGGAGTCTTGGAGATGTCTCATCCACAGGGTTGCCATATGTCAAGGTTGACATGAGGGCAGTTAACAATAATAACAATAGAGAGCAGAATGGCATAGTAGTTTGAGCATTGGACTATGGCTCTGGAGACCATGCTTCAGTTCCCTGCTCGGCCAAGGAAACCCACTGGATAACCTTGGGCAAGTCACACGCTCTCAAGCTCAGAGGAAGGCAATAGCAAATCCTCTCTAAACAAATTTTGCAAAGAAAACCCCATGATAGGTTCACCTTAGGGTCGCCATATGTCAGAAATAACTTGAAGGCACACAAAACAACATTATACAGTCTTTTTTGCTGCACAGCCAACAGGACTACTCCTAAATATATTTCCAATATGTGTCTTCAACAAAATGACAACAACCAACCTGCAGGAAACTGCAGAAAACTTTTAACTCAACATTCATAGGTATAAAAAAATAGAATAGTGACCCTTGTCTAACCTCAAAAATGAGCTGAATCAAAAGACATTCTGCATTTCAATAAGAAAAGAAACTAACTGAAATTTAAGTCTCACCCACAAGCTCATGTATACAGACAGGACTGACCCTATTACGAAGCAGAGTGCGACATGTTCTTCAAGTGCAGATACAGTGTAACAGCAAAGAAATATGTGCCATGTGGTTTGCCTTTCCCCCTCTGAACTAGCCTGCTGTCCTCAAGCATAGTTGAGGATGCTGTCTCATCACCAGTGGGAATAAAATTCACTAGTTCACAAGGCCTCCATGGAATAGGAATGGGAGAGAGTTTCAGCTTATACTTTGCCTCACACAGCAAAATATTTGTATCTTAAGTGCAGGAACTGAAAAAAAAAAACTAAGGATGCTGCTCCTTGTATTTGCAAATGTCCAAAGCACACATATCACTTTTTAATTTGGCTTCGGGTTGCTTATATGGAAGGGGGGTTGTTGTGCAAATTGTCTGTAGCCTTCAATGATCAGAGTTAGATAAGAAAGAGGGACGACATACTGATATTCGTAAAAGTCTAGAGCGAGCATGGGAAATACCACTTTATCCCAATTGTGTATGGAATTTACAAGATTTCAGATCGTGAATACATACCTTGTTCTCTGCAAATCAGTATTTTAATCTTATTTCCCTGCACCCCACCCTCCCATGAAGCAAATGGGTGGGAAATTAACATACAAAATATATTGTCTATTTGTTCTTAATCTAGTTGTTTTCAGCTTTTTGGTGTAAAAACAATATAACTTTCCTTGTATTTTTGTTTCTTAAAATTATATAACTTGCACTCAGAAGTCTAATGTTTGATAATAAAACTGGCTGTACTATGTAAACCAGCTGCAGCACGATGGGAAAATGCAAGTATCCCAAGTATTTCTGCTTAATACCTAGCACACCAAATGACTATACATATAAAAATCTTTAATTGCAGCTCTCAGGAGAGATGGGGGTTATGGACTAGCAAGATATTGAATCTTTGCATTTCATTCTTGGGAATAAAACACTTTAATTTGGCCTGTGAGTGGGCTTTGGAAATTGAAATCAAATGTTAATTCCATGTACTGAATACCACATAGAACATAATTTCCTCTGAATTAACATATACATTTCCCCCCCAAAACAGATATAAGAACTTGCCATTATATGCACAGCACAAGAATATAGAACCTATTCTGTGCTGTATTTATCTTCTTGAAAAGAATGTACCAACTTGACTCACAGCTGCTGTGCTTTAATGTTGGAAGTTTTCCCCCTTTGGCTGTTGCTGATTATATTTGTTTTTCACCATGGCCTCCCAGTTAATAAAGCACTGTAAGGAGGTCTTTGGTATCAGGCTTATGAATAGTCCTTTTAAAATCAGCAGAACTATTCACCCTGTTTAAGCATTTGCTTAAGCATTGTTGTTTATTGCTGTATTTCTGCAAGCAGCCTTTGCATCTTGTTTACAGCAATGGAAGATGAGAGTGTTTAGTGTCCAGTATGGTACAAATCTGGAGCAGATCATTAAACAGAGAGTCTGTGAACATCTAGAAGGCAATGCCATAATCACAAAAAGTCAACATGGGTTTCAGAGAAACAAGTCATGCCAGACAAACCTAATCTCTTTCTTTGATAAAATTACCAGCTTGTTAGATGAAGGGAATGCTGTGGATATAGTATATCTTGATTTCACTAAGGCCTTTGACAAGGTTCCCCATGACATTTTTGCAAACAAGCTTGTAAAATGTGGGCTAGACAAAGGAACTGTTACATGGATCTGTAATTGGTTGACCGGCCGAACCCAAAGGGTGCTCAACAATGGCTCCTTTTCATCCTGGAGAGAAGTGACCAGTGGGGTCCCACAGGGCTCTGTCCTGGGCCCAGTGCTATTCAACATCTTTATCAATGACCTGGATGACTGAATTGGGAGCATACTTATCAAATTTGCAGATGACACCAAATTAGGGGGAATAGCTAATACCCCAGAGGACAGGATCAAGATTCAAACTGACCTGAATAGACTGGAAAGCTGGGCCAAAGCTAACAAAATGAAATTCAACACGGAGAAATGTAAGGTATTGCACTTAGGGCGGAAAAATAAAATGCACAGATATAGGATGGGGGACACCTGGCTGAATGAAACTACATGTGAAAGGGATCTAGGAGTCCAAGTAGACCACAAGTTGAACATGAGTGAACAGTGTGATGCAGCAGCTAAAAAGGCCAATGCTATTTTAGGCTGCATCAATAGAAGTATAGTGTCTAGATCAAGAGAAGTAATAGTGCCACTGTATTCTGCTCTGGTCAGGCCCCACCTAGAATATTGTGTCCAGTTCTGGGCACCACAATTCAGAAAGGACATTGAGAAACTGGAGCGTGTCCAAAGGAGGGCGACAAAAATGGTGAAGGGTCTGGAAGCCATGCCCTATGAGGAACGATTTAGGGAGCTGGGGATGTTTAGCCTGGAGAAAAGAAGGTTAAGAGGCGATATGATAGCCCTGTTTAAATATTTGAAAGGATGTCATGTTGAAGAGGGAGCAAGCTTGTTTTCTGCTGCTCCAGAGAACAGGACCCGGAATAATGGATGCAAGCTACAGGAAAAGAGATTCCACCTGAACATTAGGAGGAACTTCCTGACAGTAAGGGCTGTTCGACAGTGGAATGCACTCCCTCGGAGGGTGATAGATTCTCCTTCCTTGGAGGTCTTTAAACAGAGGCTGGATGGCCATCTGTCAGGGATGCTTTGATTTGGATTTCCTGCATGGCAGGGGGTTGGACTGGATGGCCCTAGTGGTCTCTTCCAACTCTACGATTCTATGATTCTATGAACAACTCCTGGAGCACAGGACTGTGAATTTATAGGTCAGCAGCCTAATGCAGCTGCTGCCTAATTAATTACTGCTTCCTATAAATTCACTTCGACCTCCTCAAGGTATCCGTTTTGTTGTCTCTGCTCAGTGAAAATAGGCATGGGCAAATTTTCTTTTATATCTGAAGGAGTCTCTGCCAGAGCTGGTGCTGCACTCTGGCCTGTATCTGAGACATGTGGCTCAGGAACCTCCTCCTGCTTTGGTTCAGCATCAGGTCCTAACAGGTCCACTGTTTCAGTCTCTGAGTCAGAGTTCATTTCAATCTTCTGGAAACAGGACATGGCACCAACCACATGACCATTCATTTAAACATTTGAGAGGAATTTTGGACTGTCCTCTGTATCTTCAGAATTGTTCATTTACAAAAAATGAAAGACCCACTTGGCCAAGCAATTTCATCTTACTGATTGTAGCATGGCTTAGATGTAAAATTTAGCCTGATCCAACCAGTACTTAATGTCAGTTCCAATTAACAACTCTGAAGGTATGGAAGACAGTCAAAGGCCTGTTACAGACTGCCAAAATAAAGCTGCTTCGGGTCTCTTTGGAGGTATGCTGTTTAAATGATGCATGCATCCTAAGAATCCGAAAGCTGCACCAAAGCAGCACTCCAGTGCTTAGGAATGGAGTGTGGCTTTGGCGCGACCTCCGGAGTCTTAGGACCCATGCATCATTTAGATAGCATACCTCCAAAGAGACCCGAAGCAGCTTTATTTTGGCAGTCTGTAACAGGCCCAAGATTCCTCTCAAATGTTTAAATCAATGGTCATGTAGTAAGAGTAAGACTGGATCAGCAGGTTTAACCTGTCTACGTATGTTTGGTGTAATCCCTAAAGCAATAGTGAGTAACCTCTTGCAATGTAGGGATGATTTTTGCTTCCTTTTAGGTTATACTTCACTTTTTAGCTGTATCACAAAACCAAATCTGGAAGTGGCTATATATTATTGAAAAAGAATTCTTTCAAAGGAGAACTGCATTGTCTTGTGGCTTCTGTAAGTGGCATCTCTCTCTATTTTGAAAAGAAGACTTATTTTTAGCAGGAGGGTATCCTGTAGGGGTTTAGGGCTGCAAAATGAGTGGAGCATTATATGGTGTGTATCCATGTGTTTCCTACTCCTGCTTTAAAGGATGCTCCTTTACATACAACAGGCTATTTGTAGGGTTCCCAGTTTGTGACTTGTGAATAGACAGTTATATTTATTACTCCGAACTGAGACTTAAATCAGTCATATCTAATTCATGCCATTGATTCTATCTGAGTGAGGGCATCTCTGAAGGATTTGGAAAGTGAAAGGTAGCTCCATGAACTGGGTTCAGAAACTAACCAGTAGCCACTAGAGCTATCTCAAAATGTGTTAGATATGTTCTCAGCAAGCCATCATTCTTAAAATCCTGGCAGTGTAGAAAAATGGTACAACAAGGCTTACCCTTTTGTGATCATGAATTGTTGTAATGTGTCAACAAGGTGTGGATAAATGGTTTTATAATCTAGTGCAGATTTTAAGACTGAAGTCAACCGTTTGTTAACTTGCACAATGTCAGAGATTTTCCTCTGGTTTTTTTTTTTTTTTGGTCAAAAGTCTATTGCTAAATCATGTGGCATGGAAAACTGCGTGCGCGCACCCACCCACCCACACCCACACACACACTGTTATTCTGAGAGATGGGTTCACCTTTCAAGTCATCTAGCAATGAATTTTGTTATACTTGTGAGATATTGGCATGATACCAAACATTGATTTTTCTGTTTTAACAGCTTGCAAGTGGTATTCTTTTGGCTAGTTCAGTAGTCTTTTACAGGGGTTATTTGGGGCAGGAGCTGAATTAGATTTTACTTTTCAGGGAATGCAGTTTGTATTCCATATGCCCATGTGTTTTTAGTAAAACCTGCACTGAAACCCACCTGCCTGAAAAGTGAAGTTCCATCTTCTCCACAGGGATGATAAAATTCTTGTTCATTCGACATGATATAATGTTTTACTCTTGTCAAAACTGGACCAAGACATCTGCAGCAAAGGACAAAATGTCGTCTCCTTTTCTCCATAAAGCAGAACACTGGACTGACAGCTGAACCTTGTTTCAACCTTGACCATGGGGCAATCTCTTTCATTGCTCCTAATGTTGGCTTGTTGGGGTGCAGGACCAGGTCATGCCACACACATAACTTTGTCCAGGGGTTTAAAAGGAATGGTTGCATCACTGCCACTATTACCTCCACATCTGCCACCTGAAGCAGTGGGTCCACTCTTCCTAATAGTAGGACTGGCCTTGTTTTGGTAAAAGGCTTGAAAATGTCACATCACACCATTTTGCAGGGCTGTTGCTGAAATGCTCAGCTGAAAAGAGATGTGTGTAATTCTTTAAGAGAAAAGCATTCAGGCCTGCCCCTTCTTCATTCATGAGAAAATTCAGTTTCCTCCTGTAGATTTTCTTCTTACCAAGTAAATCACAACCAGCACAGAATACTTCCTTTAGGGGTAGGTTTATTTATTTAAAAAATTATAAGTGGAAGTTTCTAATCTCCTCCAAAAGGCAGCTAACAAGTAGAACTATAATCTATAATTAAAGTATAACAAGAAATAGTTGAAGCAGCAGGGGCAACAAAAACAAACCAAACCAAACAAAAGAACAGTTTTTAAAAATGCCAGGGCAAAATGATTCTAATAATTGCAGTAATTTATATTTCCAAAAATGGAAAATCCATCTGAAGTTTCTTTGTCCCACCCCAGTCCTAGAAGTCACTCAAACTTGAATTATAACTAGTAGAGCACAATCCATTGAAGTCTACTTTCTCCTTCTATATTCTGTGATAAAATGTAATTTTTTAGTTTTAGCATCAAGTCAGCCATTCTTTTCCTCCCTGGCCCTCCTTTTGCTTACAGTGTAGTCCTTGGAAGAGTCCAGGAGAATGTGAAAGCTTGTTCACTATTATATTTATTTATTTAAACATTTATGCTCTTAATTTTGTCAGAAGAATTTAAGGCAATTATCATTGGCAGGAAATGCACACACTCCAGGCTTGGGGGAGATACAGACACAGTGTTCTATAATGGTTAGAAGAAGCAGAAATAGACACAAGTTCAAAGCATGCAGGTATAAAGCTTGTTTGGTGACTTTGGAATGCTTACTGTCTTTCAGCCAAATCTATTCCTGAGATGAGGGTAAATGCAGTGGATGGTAACAAAACAAGTACACCTTGATGGGAAAAAAAATGGATCCATACCGTGTATATTCAACTATTAAGTTGATCTCATGTATAAGTCAAGGGCAGGTTTTGGGCCCAATATTAATGGATTTTGATATGACTCTTGGATAAGTTGAAAGTAAAATTTAGGGGCGTATTTCAAAGGATCTAAATAATTAAGCAAAGAAATGAAATGCCAAAGAATTTACAAAACTGCAGTAAACATAATTGTTGGTGTTCACACTAAAGGCTGGATGGATGAGAGTAGGGGTGGGGAGTAGCTGCTTCCAGGACAGATTACACACTTGCCTTTCACCAGGGAATCGTTCTTTTTTAAAATAAGAGTTAAAGTACAATACTTACATTGACCCGTGGATAAGTCGGCACAGGATTTTTGGGTCAATTTTTCAACTAAAATTTCTAGATTTATACAAAAATATATACAGTAATTCGTTTACCAAAGAACTAAGACAGACTTGGTAACTTCCATGGTTAGAAGGCTGCACTGGGGTTCTCTATATTCACTGGGAACCACATTCTTCTTTGCTACTGTTTTTGATTCTGCCATAGTAGTAGTGACATTAAAGATTGTGCCCTAGTGTTTTGTTTCCCTTTAAATGCCTGTTTTTAAAAACTGTGTGCCTTCCAAGATTGTGCTTCTTGGACTGTGATTTATTTTAAAGAATGTGTACACATTGCTTTACAGGGGAATAACATCCATCTTAAATGGAAGCAAAGTGCCCAGGGATGATGATGATGATGATGATGATGATGATGATAATAGGATTTATTTATATGCCGCCCCATCACTGGGAATCCAGGCGGCTTACAACAGAGGGGATAATAGATGGTTCCCTGCCCTCAGGCTTACAATCTAAAAAGACATGACACAAAAGGAGAAGGGAATGGTGAGGGGGGGAGGGGATCAGGTCCAGCATTCTTCTCTCCCTCTGAGGCTCTTTTTCTTAATCGAGGCCAGGCCCGATGGCATTGGGTCAGTCCTTTCACTCCCTCCCAGGCCAGAAGATGACAGTTGGAAGGAGGGAGGGGAGGGCTCTTCCTGTTCAGGCCTGATGGCGTTGGGCCTATCCTTTCACTCCCTCCCAGGCCAGAAGATGACAGCTGGAAGAAGGGAGGGGAGGGCTCTTCCTCTTCAAGCCCGATGGCGTTGGGCCTATCCTTTCACTCCCTCCCAGGCCAGAAGATAACAGTTGGAAGGAGGGAGGGGAGGGCTCTTCCTCTTCAGGCCTGATGGCATTGGGCCTGTCCTTTCGCTCCCTCTAAGGCCAGAAGATGACAGTTGGAAGGAGGGACGGGAGAGCTTGTGGCTTTTGATTTTGATTTGGTTGGGGAAAAAAGCACCCCTAACACTTTCCCTTTGCAGCTATCACAGAAGTGGTATATTCAGGAGCAGAGGAGACCCAAGTTGGAAAGCACAAGAAGGCTGTGAAAAGTCTGGGAGCCACATGTGGCCCATGTCCTACATGTGGCCCATCCCTGAGATCAGTGTTCAAAGGCACAGGTTAAAGGTGCATAGTGCTGTAATTTTGCTGAAGATCAGATTGATTAGTTGATGGGTACATGTAAAACTTCTTGGAAATCTTGCATTCACTGCTTTGACTTTTGTACTTCTTAGAAACATGGGATGCAAACACTGAGTGCCCTCCCTCCATTAAACTGTCATCTTTCGGCCGTTGAGGGAGAGAGCAGGCCGGCCCAAGCGTCATCAGGGGCTGGCCTGAAGACTGAGTGCCCTCCCTCCATAACTGTCATCTTTCGGCCGTTGAGGGAGGAGAGCAGGCCGCCCAGCGTCATCGGGGGCTGGCCTGAAGACTGAGTGCCCTCCTCCATAACTGTCATCTTTCGGCCGTGTGAGGGGAGAGAGGCAGGCGGCCCAACGTCATCAGGGGCTGGCCTGAAGACAGATGCCCTCCTCCCATAAATGTCATCTTTCGGCCGTTGAGGGGGAGAGCAGGCGGCCCAGTCATCAGGGTGGCCTGAAGACTGAGTGCCCTCCCTCCATAACTTCATCTTTCGGCCGTTGGGAGGAGCGAGAGGCGCCGCCAGCGTCATCAGGGGCTGGCCTGAAGACTGAGTGCCCTCCCTCCATAACTGTCATCTTTCGGCCGTTGGGAGAGAGAGCAGGCCGGCCCAGCGTCATCGGGGGGCTGGCCTGAAGACTGAGTGCCCTCCCTCCATAACTGTCATCTTTCGGCCGTTGAGGGAGAGAGCAGGCCGGCCCAGCGTCATCGGGGGCTGGCCTGAAGCCCTCCCTCCATAACTGTCATCTTTCGGCCGTTGAGGGAGAGAGCAGGCCGGCCCAGCGTCATCAGGGGCTGGCCTGAAGACTGAGTGCCCTCCCTCCATAACTGTCATCTTTCGGCCGTTGAGGGAGAGAGCAGGCCGGCCCAACGTCATCAGGGGCTGGCCTGAAGATACAGTGTATCTTAATTGTAAATTTTTCTTGTACTGTTATATAATTTTCTTGTACACCGCTATGATCTATTTGGAATAGCGGTTTATAAATAAAACCTATTATTATTATTATTATTATTATTATTATTATTATTATGTAAAAATGTCGCCTTGATAAGTATAAGTATAAGTCCTGGTGGCGCAGCGGTTAAATGCCTGTACTGCAGCCATTCACTCGAAACCACAAGGTTGCGAGTTCAAGACCAGCAAAAGGGCCCAAGCTCGACTCAGGCTTGCATCCTTCCGAGGTCGCTAAAATGAGTACCCAGACTGTTGGGGGCAAATTAGCTTACTTGCTAATTAGCTTACTTGCTGTTCACCGCTATGATCTTTGGAATAGTGGTATATAAATAAAACAAACAAATTATAGCAGTATGGCAAGTATAACAGTATGACAAGCTCACCTCAAAGTAATTTGGTCATCTCTGTGTTGCCTCTTCTTATTCTCTTATGTGATGCAGAGACTCTAAATACAACACCTAAAAATATGAGAAAAAATGCATATTGACATTGGCATCTGTCTTTATGCATTGTTAAAATAGAATTGGTAAAAATACTGAAGCTTTTATATCTGCAGTTTTCTGTTATTTCCACAGAAGCAACAGAATTCTGATCAGTTGTGAAGTAATGTAAAAGCCTACACTCCTATCTGGAAAAGTGTTTGTCAGGCCAAGCTTGAATGAAATCCACTGTTTCAATGCCATAGTATCTGCATGCACATGAAGAAAGTACATGTGAATCAGAGCAAATGAAGTGTCTTGCGTTGGAAGGCCTAGAATGAGATTGATTTTGTGTAGGTCTCTTTTAGTGTTTGCTGTGGCTTTGAGAAACAGCATTAGAGATTCTTGTCACAGATGTTTCTTTCATAAACTGTTGTGGGAGAATGACATTGTACAAAAATGGTTTACTACTCTGCTTTCATCTCTTGGAAAAACAAAGTGTGCTCTAGTCAGCTTCGCCAAATGTGATGAAGGAACCCTCTTCATTGAGACCACAATAGCATTAAGGATCATGTCATTTACAGAGCTGATTTTAGAGTCTCTTTTGGCAAATGTACAGTGCTATTTATCTAAAGTGTGTGCCTCAGAAGGCCCCACACCCTTGCTTTAGTTCACTGGAGTAAAACTAACCAGTTGGATGTTACAGAAGACAGAAGATGAAAGAGCTGAATGTACACACCATGAATAGTTCACAGTGGACTTGTGTAATTAATCACTGCTAACAACAATAATAAAGCTGCTATAACAATTAAATCTTGATATCTGCTCTGGGATCTTTCTGTACAAGGTACCAGACTGAAAATACATACTGTACAGTGAGAAATGTGAATGAAATCCAATAATAACGATTAAAATTCCAAGGAACAACCACAACAGTATTAGTATAATAATAATAATAGATTATAAAAGATAGCACTTTCATGTAGAAATACAAAAATTGAGAAGTAAAGATCAATATAGAAATAGCCAATATGGGGTAGGGAAGAAATCACAATTTTAATAGGTGTTTGCTATTGCTTTTCTGAATTTTATTTATGTCCTTTGTCACAGTCTGTGTATGTACGTATTGCGGAAATATTGTTCAACTATTATATGTTGAAAGGTTATAAAGAATATAACCTTAAAAAAGGCAATTGTTTATTTGGGTTAAATGTAAATCCAGAAGGGAGTAAAGGAAGGGAAGGAAAGTGGGGGGAAATTCTTAACTTAAAAATGGTTGAGAATGCAGATTTTTTAAAAAGATTTTCCTTAAGCTTTTGCTCTGCTGTTAAAAAAGTAGTTTCTATAGCAACAGCAGCATTACATAGGACCTACAAGACAAAAAACTATATGTTAGAGAAAACTGATGATCAGCATATCACAAGCATTTTTTTAAAAATAAAATGTTGGCTGAAATCCTGTTGGTGAGCTCCCAACTACTGCAGACCCATTGAATCAATTACTGAATTGCCAACACATAGACAAATCCCATTGATTCATGTAAGTCCAAAACCCACTGCAAAAATAATCCACTTTGAGACCTAGGTACTAGGGGATCAAGGGAATTTATTTTATTGTGATGCCAGAGCTCTCTGACAAAGAAGAGAGTCTCCCAAAATTACAGTTCCCAGAATTCCCTAGCATTGAGCCAGGGCAGTTAAAGCAGTCTCAGACTGAATTATTTCTGCAATGTGTTTTGGACCTTAGTCTACTTTCATCAGGACTGGCAACAGAATTTAGGTTATTTTGAAAGAATAAACTAGGAAATAAAATAACAAATCATTCTTACAGTGATCAGAATTTATTGTATCTCCATTATTGTGATAACAGTATTTAAACATTCAATATATATGAGTGCAAGCAAGTGTTATATGCTCATCATTCACAAAGTCTCTTTTAATGTGACCATTGGACTTTATCATGTGGGGGAAATTGGGGGAAAGCAGGGGTTTAAACTGTCATTATCCTGTGAAAGTCATGCAATCGTAGTGAAGATTTTCACACAATGTCGTGATTAAAGAGAACTTATCCTGGCAATAACCAGGTAATAACCAACAACAAATCATTCACAAGAAAATCCCACAAATGATTTGTTGCTGGTTCTTTCATGGTTCTTCCTGGGATAAATTCTCTTTAATCACGATGTTTGTGAAAATCTTCCTGTGATTGCATGACTTTCCTGGGATAATGACACTTTAAACCTCCAATTTCCTCCCCGTGTGATGAACACCATTGTTTAAAATAAGTCAACATGCATGGTTGGCTTCAATGGCTGTCAAACTGAACTATAATGGTGCTATTCCAGCACAATTATACATTATCACTCTGGCCTATTCACACTACTGCCTGATATTCCCCATCTTGTGATTCTCTGTTCTTGGCCTTTTACCACTGTTCTTAAGACTCAGCTTTCAGCATACATTGGCAATAATCTCTCCCACCAGCAGAAAATATTCTAGTCACAGAATACATTTCTAGGCACAGAGTAGATTTTCCCAGGGGTTTTCTAATCATTGTGTGTTGGAGGATGGGTTGCTGGTTTGATCAAACTCTTTACTTCTTGTCATCCCTCTATGATATCAGCATGTGGAGCTTAGCTCTCTGTTTTACTTATGACTGGTTTCTTTCCTTTCTTTTTTTCCCATTTTTTTAAAAAGCTTTCTTCCTTATTAAAAGTAAAAATATTTCTTCTCCCACACTTTCCACTGAAGTATAAATACTTCTTTGATAATTTAGCCCGGCAAAAGGCAAAAGTAACATATGTAACAGCATACATATGTTACTTTTGCATTTGTAAATGTTTTGTATTACCTTTGTATGGCTCCCATCTCACCATTCATATACGTGACTTTTTGGGTGACATTCTCCTCAAGTAAGTAGTAGTCTTCCCATTACACTGTCTTTCTATGAAATCTATCTCAAGTTGTAAATCTCCCAAGTACATTGCCTTTTGTGTGACTACAGTCTCATTTAAACCATGAAAATATGTTGCCTTTTGCATAGCTCCTGCCTCAAGAAAAATAGAAAACCATCAAAGTCTGTTGCCTTTATGTGACTCCTGGCTTTCAAAATACTAACCCAAAACTTGATATTTTCCCCCTCATAAGAATGCCATTGTTGTAGACAGTAAGAAGATTATTATATATGAGATGGCACTGGGGCCAAAAAAACACCCCCAAAATAATGGGAGGGGAGAGAGGATCAAACCACACTCCAAATGTGAGGACTCCTGAACTGACCAGTGTTTTGATAACAGTTACCTACAAGGATCATAGGGGTGGTAATAATCTATTTTCTGAATGAGCTGTATGATGGGAATGGAAATTGTACGGCATAGAGGGTACAAGTGGCCAACTCCAGTATCCAGTGTGACCCTGAGGGTATTCCTGGCACCATCACTGCTGAAAGACTATCTGCCCCAAAGTAGAGAAGTGTGTACCCAGAACTTTCCAGTGTTTAATATGCATCACAACACTATTTCAGCTCTGTCATATCCTCTCCCATATCAGGCAGCTTCTTAAACAAACAAACAAAAAGAATTTACAAGAAAACAAAAAAGAAAACCTGTACCAATTTGTTAAGTTTCATTTTTTTCCTTAAAGTCTAGCATATGCAGAATTTTTATTCTATTCTATCAATATGCCAAAATTCTGCAGCTGTTTTTGTTATTCTTGTGATAGCCAAGGGTAGGTGCAAATCTTTGGATTTTCTAATCTAAGTTTTTTGGGGGATTTTTCGGGCTATGTGGCCATGTTCTAGCAGAGTTTCTTTCTGACGTTTCGCCAGCATCTGTGGCTGGCATCTTCAGAGAATGCTTTGCCTGGAAAAATTGGGTGCATATGTACTGTGTGAGCCTGGGAATGCAGGAGTGATTTGCATGTGTATTGTTCTGGGAGGCTAATGCAAATGAGGATTAATGTCTGCTAATTGGTGATCAATTATCTGCTGGGAAAGTCCCTGACTCTGAATGGTTTCCAATTTGCATTTGCTGAGTCCTTATTTTGCTTTTCTTCAGGACTGGTAGCCAAATTTTGTTTACTTTGAGGGTTTCTTCTTTCCGGTTGAAATTATCCAGATGTTTGTGGATCTCAGTGGCTTCCCTGTGCATCCTGACATGGTAGTGGTTGGCATGGTCCACATCTTCAGTGTTTTCAAACAGTATTTTATGCCCAGGATGGTTTGTGGCATGTTCTGCTACTGCTGATTTTTCTGGCTAGCCCAGTCTGCAGTGTCTCTCGTGTTCCTTGATTCTTGTTTGGACACTGCGTTTGGTGGTCCCTATGTAGACTTTTCCACAGCTGCATGGTATGCAGTAAACTCCTGCGGCTGTGAGAAGGTCTCTCTGGTCCTTGGCTGAGCGAAGCATTTGCTGGATTTTCTTCGTTGGTTTGTAAACCATTTGAAGGTTGTGCTTCCTCACCATCCTCGTTTGCCTCCCAGAACAATACACATGCAAATCACTCCTGCATTCCCAGGCTCACACAGTATATATACACCCAATTTTTCCAGGCAAAGCAGCCACAGAGGCTGGCGAAACATCAGAAAGAAACTCTGCTAGAACATGGCCACATAGCCCAAAAAACCCACAAAAAACCATAGATGCCGGCCATGAAAACCTTCGACTTCACATTTCTAATCTAACATCATATCTGGGGCTAAAGTCAATTCCGGCAGTCTCTGAATCAGTCCAGGTCAAATGGGGACATTTCTGAATTTTCAGACTGGTGGGGTGAACTATGCATCTCAGTTGCCTAGTAGCCTTTAAAAAAGGGGCGTCTCTTCTAGACGCCCCTGGGTCTAATACGGCCGGCGCCATCTTTACATATCGGACACTGCGCGTCTGAACGTGTCGCGGCACCTGTGACGTCGCGGATGCGCCCCTGGCGCCTCGTGACGTCACAGAGGCGCTGCAGAAAGAAGCTCCATTTTGGAGTTTCTTTTTTGCTCCATAAGGGAGCCGCGCGGTGTGGCTGCGACGGCTCCCTTACAGAGCAAACGGCGGCGGCGGCAGACCGTCTCAAAGCGGTGGTCTATAACCCGCCTAAGTCACTAAATGTTGCAAAGTCTTGCATGTTCCTTATATGTTACTAACATTCATTGGATTGCATGTAAAAATGGTAGGTCCTGTAGTTTTTGAGATAATTTCAGCAGTCTGAGTTTCCATGAAGAGTCAGCCAACTCAAAGAATTGTATAAAAGACACAACACTATTCTAATGTACAACTGCCTTGGAATTGATACAAGTGGCTTGGAAAGCATAGCAAATCAGAGTTACAAATGAAGCTTGATCACCAAAAGGTTCACTGTGAATTATACTGATACACGAGCCTTGTGTTGCCAAGACCATCTGACAGAAGCTGTAGTAGAAGGACCATTTGCCCTGTGGGTGCAGGCATCAGAATGGTCCACTCAATCTATCCAGCATCATCCACCTGGCATTGAATGTGAAGGCTATGGGTATTTCCTTTACTCTGCTGTCTTTGTCCATGGATTTTGAATTTTATCTTGTTAATGAGTTAGTACCTGACATAAAATGTTACACAAAACTTTCTCCCAAGATACCAGAATGATTAAGAAAAATATTGCACACAGAAAGGGTGCTGGCACTTGACAATGAAATAGTTTATTTAACTAGCTGGGAGCTTGCAAAATTCACCCATACATGAACATCAGGAGTGACATCCGGTATTGACTGGCACAAAACAAACAAAGCAGCTGACATATTGCTACTGGCAAACCTGAGTGGATGCTGGATCATTAAAGAAAAATGGCTAAAAACAAAGCATAGCACTGCTGCCACCACACTTAATGGACTTTTGTGCAGCTTCCTCTTTCCTGTGCACTGCTGTTTCTTTTGACACCTTGGAGGGAAATTTTGTAGTGAGAGAGAGAGAGAGAAGGCAGTTGAAATGGTTTTGTTATATATGGTAATACTTAGCAATATATAGCACCAACAGTTCTTTGGTTGACTTTTTTTTCTTCAAAATGGCATGATAACAATTTAAACACTTTACTGAGAAGAAAGGACACTGACTATTGAAAAGGTTTTCAAAGGACTGTTTCAACAGCAAAAAACATCGATGGTAAGAATTCCCAGTATTAATTCCAGGCTGATCTTCAGCCATTGATTTCACCTCACCAGTTTGGTAATGCTTTACTTGTCATGGTGGCTGGTTTATTTTGTGTCTGAATGAACACAGCCTCCTAACCTTTTCCATTCTATTTGCATCTTGAAAAATTGGGAGTCATTTTTCAGGGTATCCTCTTTGGAGGGCAGGATTCTTCAACAGTTTGTGGGATGATCAAAACAGGAAAATCAGAGAACTGGTCTTAGTTAATGTTCATACGAATGGATGGTGCTCATACTAATGGATGATGGGAACAGTGAACCAAAATAGGAGAACTGGAAGGAACAGGGGCCAAACTGATTGTGTATTTCAAGAACAGAAGCAAATATGGAACTAAATCAGATCTCTATGAAGCTGACATTTTCCATCCTATTAGCAGGAGGTAGAAATGAAGGAGCCATTTAACCAAATATTCCTAAGTGTGGGATGTGAGGAATAAATTCTCAATAGGTCAATTTAGGTGTTGTTAATATAAAATAATTTTTTTCTTTGAAATTTGGACTGCACTGCACAAGCCTATAGGTTTCCTGAAGCTTCCTGAGAAAGTCAGTGTTCTTTTATTAACAAAGGGCCTTGCAGCTTCACAAAGGATTTGAGACAAATTACATCTCAAAGGCATTAGCTTTTTTTCTTGTTAATAGAATTTAAAGTTTATTTCCTAGACTTAATCTCCCAGGACTTTCATGGCCAGAAGGAAAAGACTAGCTGCATGAATACATCTGAACTGAGGACAACAACCACAACATCTTGACCAAACATAAGACTTCTTTCTTTCTTTCTTTCTTTCTTTCTCCTTTATGATTTTAACACCTTTGCATAATGGAACTTTGAAAGCTTGTAACATGTTTAATGTGCATTTTGGTTGACACCATAAAGGTATCACTCTTTTGTAGATTTAGGATGATACTGTACTTTGTTATATGGCCAGCATGGCAACCCCTGGATTTGGCTGTTTCACATGTTAGAACTGTTTAAATATGAATTTATTTCTACTGAATTTATGAAACAATTTGAACATTTTGTAAGTTCTTAATAATGGACTGAATGAAATTCTCAAACATACACACTGGGCAAATTCAACAGGTACAACTGTTCCCGGTAGGGACCGTCATTTATTTTGTTGATCAACTTTTTAATCTATTGACCATGGTATTCTATTGAGCTGGTTTTCTGTGATGGGAGCAGAGCATGTGACATTGCAGTGGCTGAATTCTCACCTTCAGGGTCTGTTTTGAAGTGACATGATAACTGTTCAGTCCCATTGCAATTAATCTGCATGGTGCTGCAGGGTTCAGTTCTATTCCTTATGCTGTTTAACATCTATATGAACCTGCTGGTTGAGGTTAACAAGGGACTTGGAACTTGATGTCATCAATGCATTGATGACACTGGGCTCTATTTCTCCTTGTCATTAGGCTCAATAAACTAAAGCTGGTTCTTAATGAGATGGAGGGTCTGCATAATGCCCTGTCTCTATCTAACTCAGTGAACAGACTTCCAGGGTGAAACCAGAAAGAGAAAGTCAGGATCAGCACAGAAACAACCCATTGTCAGATCTGAAGTTACCAGCTATGTTTCATTTCTATAACTGCTCAAACACTCTTTCCTCTCAATTACTGACATACTTTTTCAGACAGTACCAGGCAGTGATATGACTTTGATTCCCATATAATTTAAAATTTAAATTTTAATATGAAATGTTTTTAACTTTTTTAAATTAATTGTTTTTAAACTTTATATTTTAATGCTTTGCATTGTTTTAACATGGACTGTTTTAAATTTTGTTAGCTGCTTTGAGTCCCTACACTGGGGAGGAAGGTGGGATGTAAATAATAATAATAATAATAATAATAATAATAATAATAATAATATAAAATAATAACAATCCCCTTCAGCTGCTCATCCCATCCCACACACCCTTGCTTCTAACATGGATACAGTACATCTAAGCAGGCCTAACTTAACATGGCATAGAACTATACGGGGTAACTCTGAATGTCTGTGGGTTGGTGGCTTCTAAATCAGGGAATTTGGTAAGTGACCAACCTTGGATGGGGTTAAATCAGAATGTGTGCAGTCTGGACCTGAAAGGGATGGATTATATTTGTAGGAAACAATTTTTTTCTAAACTTGAAAAGAAACTTTGTAACAGAAAGACCTCTTTGGCAGTGAAACAGACTACATCAGGAGATAATTAATTTTCATTCACTAGAGGCAATTAACTAGATACTGGTTGATCATCTTGCAGGCCAACCAGTATATAATTATTTGTCCCTAGTGAAATCTTGCTGTAGCTGATCCTGTCCTGAAATTCCAACATTGAGCAAGAACTATATTAGATGATCTGCAAGATTTTGTTTAGTTCTATGACTACGGTGGACCTTTAATTTGATAATGGGAATTAGACTCACAGTTTCTTCATTTTGGTTCCCACCCTCCCTACTTGCTTATCATCATATGTCTCAGATTGTCCTTTCATATTTTGATCCCAACACTAATCAAAACTTTTGTCAAAAATAAGAGCATTTTTAAAATTCAGCTGCAAGACCTGGACCCATGCAACTACATTTTAGACTTAACATGTTGTTGATCCCCCCCAACCACTGCTTTTGACTTATACAACTAATGCAGTAGATGTGTTCTGCTCCATTAATTCCTTAATAGAAAATATGGTGTCAGAGGCAGAAATAACATCATCATCATCATCATCATCACCATCATCATCATCATCATCATCATCATCATCATCATCATCATCATCATCAT
>NC_056524.1:239175052-239313730 GCF_019175285.1 Sceloporus undulatus
TTTATTCTGCCTTTCTCCCAATATAGGGACTCAAGGAAAGAATAGGGATTGGTTCAACATATTTCAACACTTTTAAAAATCAACAACTAAAAACATGGCCAGATCAGGTAAGCTTACCATAAGTAAAACCAATTTGTTTTTTAAATTTCCATTTCAATCACACACACACATTGTACATATAAACATATAGATACACATAACATTACAATATTCTGACATATCTAACATATAACATTTACATTACATTCATTAAAACCATACAACATAAATGCATAGAATCATAGAATCATAGGGTTGGAAAAGACCTCAAGGGCCATACAGTCCAACCTCCTGCCATGCAGGAAACCCAATCAAAGCATCTCTGATAGATGGCCATGATTTCCTTCTGATCAGAATTCTCTCTCTCTCTCTCTCTCTCTCTCTCTAAATTTCCGTTGTTTTATCTTAATGCCTCTTAATGCAAACTTACATTAACTGTATTTCTCCTATTACTTGTATTATAAATCACTAGATCATCTTTATGTTAACCACTGAGTAAACTCTTAATACCATTTATTTTATATGTTCATCTCATTGTCAATATTAATTTTACTTCCCACTTCTCTGTATATATTATTACACATTTTATCTATGCCAAGATTTTCTTTATCCCACAATTATAACATCTTTCCATCAATTTTCTAAATAATAATTTAAAAAATAGTCCAGTCCTTTTTTATACATTCCTCAGTTCCCCCCCTCGTCCAACACATCTTATCCGTTTCAAAGCTTTTCAAAGTAAAACTAATTTGAACCTTCTAGCAACAACTTGAAAATGCCTTTCAAAATACATCCAGGGATTTTTTTTTCTTTTTTTCACCAGCTTCCACTTTTCTTGTGATTTCTATTGTGGCCAGACCTGTAGTTATATCCTTGTTTAACATGCTGTGAGGAGTTGGTGTGACAGGCTTATCTGCTTTCCTTTTTCTGTCTCTTTTGCTTGTTTACACTTGCGCCTTAAGGGACTCTATTGGCACCTGTTCTTTACCTTGTCTGTTGTATGCAGGCTACACATCTGCAGGAGGATCAGCTAGAGCAGAATCCCACTTTTCCCATCTCAAGATTTATTGCATTATTTGCTGCAGACAGACTACTGCAAGCCAATAGTGAAACTTGAGCCAAGTTGTCTTTCACCATTTTCTGAGTGTGATGTTGCTGAAAAACATCCACTGAGACAGAGGAAAACAGAGGAAAAGAGGGTTGGGCGGGCATAAGTCTTTTTTAAAAAGGCTTCTGTGTCAGAAGCTTTGTTAAATGAGGTACGCCTGTACATTTGAAACAGATAACACTGGCTTTAGTAAAAAGATCTATGTTTTTTTGACATTTCATTTAGTCTTCCCAACTCTGCAGGAAATTACACTAAATACAGTTTCCTCTATGTTGAGCTCTATAGGACAGCCAACAAATAATTTATGAGAGGGATTTTCAACAGATATATTTTCCAATAGTTTTTACTTTCCACACATTCTTTCTTTATGCTGGCAAGAATGAGTCATTCTCTGTTTTCAAAGCATAAATCTGTGGGAGTAAATTGATGACCGTATGGATGACTTATGAAATACAGACTATATGAGCAGCCATCATTATCTGGTTTTAAGCATACAATGCTTCATTTCATAACAGCTACAGGAAAGAATGAAAGAAACAAGATTCAAGGCTCAAAGAAGGTGGTGTTAAGTATGAGTGTAGTATGCACTCAGTAATGTTTTGGAAGTTATGTTCATTTACTGAGCTCTTGTCATGACAGAAACCATTTTTCATGGTGGTTAAGACTGTATGACAGATTCATTTGTTCAGCCACAAAAATGCAAATTTTTGGTTGCTAATGTGTCTATAGTTTATATAATTTTTCTCCTAGGTGAAGAACATGGCATCTACCTAGCTATAACATATTCTGACATGGAAATAATACTTCATTCCTCTGATGTCCTGTCTATATTCCCAAGTTTCTGACTTCTAGGGATTTTTTCCCCACATAAAAATGCAATCTATCCTTTTGGTATCCTCTGGGTCCAGGGGATTCAACAGTTCATTTGTCAATTTGTTAGCACTCAAAGTACAAATATTGGTAGGTGCCAGAAGATGTGATTTTATGTTCATATATACATGTATAGCAAATAAAAACACAAAACAAAACACTTCCTTGAAAAGATCAGAAGAGCTTTTTAAAATGTACTTTAAAAAAGCACAGATATACCTGAAATAATCAGAAAAACTTGTTTTTCAGGATCAAAGGTTATTGAAATAGTAGAATCTTGGCTGCCTTCCAATATCTCAAGTGGATAGAGCCAGTCTGACATCCCTTGAGAAGATTTTCCATAGTTATTGTGACACTGCCCATGTCACATATTCAAGAGTGTCAAGTCCAGAGCCTGGAAAAACATAGTATGGTGTGGCTACATTTTTTGAATCCCTCAGTTAGCACAGCCACTGGACAGGCTGGCTGGAGCTCTGGTAGTCTAAAAAAGTAATTGTTTAAAACAGGGGTGCCCAACTTGAAAGGAGGTAGGGGCCGAAATTAAGTTCGGCTAAGGTTGTTTGGGCCACCAACAGTTTTAGATGAAATGTAGGACATTTAGGTGAAATGTAGGACATTAAAAATGGGGGCATGACCAAATAAAAGCTGGAAGCAAAATGCAAATCAATACACCTTAGCCATGCTCAAAATAGAGAACATTGTGGAATCCCTCCTCCTGGACAAGAAGGCTAAGATGGGAGACATGTCTGGGAAAAGGAGGGAAAGTCTAGTCACCCTACCAGGGGACAAGGCATCCCCTCCCTCCCTCCCTCCTTTCCTTGCTTCATTCATTTCCTTGCTTCTTTCTGTTCATGTTATGCAGCCCTGGTTTAAAACAACGAGAAAATCACCTGGACTAGATTTCCTGTGTGGAAAGTCATGCCAGTGAAAAAGACTCACTGTAGCTTTTGAAGCAAATCCGTGATAAAAATTGCTAAATGTATCCATTAAAAAAATAAATTATTCTTAAACTGTCATTTAAATTATTTTAGTGGCAGATCCATGGGGTTGTATCCAATAGTATGTTTACACTAATGGAAAATGTTCCCATAGACAATATCTCTAGCTAATCAGTAGGAATATGGCAAATGGGGCTGTAGTAATCCGGTGGCTAGTGTAAATCAGCTATCCCTTGTATGAGCAGAAGGACTTTATTCTACAGCAAGGCCAACATCATATGCAACCATTTGAATATTTACAAATAAATGTTGAAGGGAAAATAAGCAAATTATATTAAATAGTGTGGCTGCTGCTGCTTCATTTTTTTTAAAAAGACCATTGTATCAAAGAGGAGATACTGTAGGCAGATTATTTCTATCATTTGTCATCAAGTGAGCTTTGACTTAATGGAACCACATGAATGAGATCCCTCCAACAGCCCCAATATCTGTTTAGATCCTGCAAGCCTGGGGCCATGACTTCCTTATGTCATAGAATCATAGAATTGTAGAGTTGGAAGAGACCTCAAGGGCCATCCAGTCCAAACCGCTGCCATGCAGGAAATCACAATCAAAGCATCTCCAAGAGATGGCCATCTAGCCTCTGTTTAAAGACCTCCAAGGAAGGAGACCCCACCATACTCTGAGGGAGTGTATTCCACTGTTGAACAGCTCTTACTGTTGCTTGCTCCATCCTCAATGTGACATCCCTTCAAATACTTACAGGGGGCTTTGTTATCACCCCTTAACCATCTCTTCTCCAGGCTAAACATACCCAGCTCCCTAAATCTTTCTTCATAAGGAACTCCTCTTAATGTGGCTTTCCTTTTTCTCTAACTACATTTCACTTTACTGAGTATTACTATCTTTTTCCAATTTGTCCTGCTATCTCATTGTACACAAAGTACAATATTCTCAATTCAGCTATTTTGGCTTCCAGGGAGAGTTCAAACTTATTTTGCTGTCAAACACATTAATTTGCCTTTTTGATGGCTTGTGGTTTCTCCAGGGCCACATGGAGAAACCACAAGCCAGGAAAATGTATAGAAAGCATGCCCTCATACTGTCCACATCATACTCATGCTCCAGAGAACATCAGGCAACAAAACATGGCATAGCACAAACCAGCACTCTAACCATATGATATTTTGTCTACAGCATTTGGTAAGATCATACATCCTATTAACTATAAAGGTAACTGAAATGTGCAAAAGAGGTGATGTTATGTCTCATAAATTTCAACTGTATTGCAGTTATACTTTAGTTATTGAAAAAGAGAATTAACTGTAAATAATTCCTGAAAAGTTCTGGTAATGTTTTATCTCTTTTAATGAACATTGTCCTATGAGCTTTGTCTAACTTTTAAGTTGGACAAACAAACAAGCCAAATTCTTGTCCTTTTGTTGTTGCTTCCTTCTATTGTTGCATATTATTATAATCTAATATCTCTCTTTTTGGAATGTGTGTGAAAACTATCTGGTAATCAATGAACTTCTGCAACACAGTTCTTTGTAAATATTTAGGCATCGGCACATATTTGTTCAGGCCCTATAATCTTCCACACATAAAACATTTTACATTTATTAATAGCCTTGTAACAAGTGTGAACTATTGGGAAGAGCAGAGAATAGGTTTTCTGTATCTCTTTGCTATTATTTCATTTGAGCTAAATAAGAATAGGAATACTGGATGAGTTATTCATATGAAAGTTGGAAGAAATAACTCTCTGGGTTTCAGGACCCCTGCAGACCTCCATGGATTTTACCAAAATATTTTTTTAGATGCCTATTGTTTTTTTACTTAAAAATATGGCAGATGTGACTGAAATGGATAGCTCTTTTTCAAGGCTTGGAAAAAAATTCAATTTCATTGCCCAGCATGTAGCATTTTTCTCTGTGTTTCAAATATGCTGTAAAACAAGATCTCCATGTCTTTTTAATAGAGAAACTTAGCACTTTGAAAAATCACAGGCAAATACTGGAAGACGAGATGATTCAGGTTTCCATTGTTATGATGCTATAATGATTTCCCCCTACTTTGTTTATATAGCATTCCCCTCATTTTAACAAGGTTTGCTTGAACACTAAAAGAAAAAAAATAAGTTTTTTACAATTTTGCTTCAGAAATACACCTACAGATATACTTTACATACTGTACAGTAAAACATTAAAAAATGCCTGCTGTAAGAGTATAGTAAAGCTTTTGTATTTTCTGTAAAGTTGTTTATAGGTTGTGTGCTAGAGTTCTTCAGTTCAAGGTTCAAGGTAGCTTCCGCCAGCTATGCCCACCACATATGCCAGACTACAACTCCCATCCTTTTAGCCAGCATTGCCATTGGCCATGCAAGCTGAGAGGTGATAGGAGTTGCAATCAAGCACATCTGGAAAGCATCAAGGTGGGATAGTTTGATATAAAGAATCCAAAGATGGGTAAACCATCTCTCTGGCTATTCTTACTGAAATCTCAGTAGTTTTAAACTAACATGTGTCTGAAATATTTATATATTTGAATTCACTGTTCAGGAAAGATGAAAAGGGCAACAAAATAGCCAACAATGGAAATGCTGCTGCAAGATTTACGTAACATTAAGAATCAGCCTTCTTAAAAGTTTAAGTCTGAGATGAGTTTGCTTCAGAATGCCAGGGTATAGTTACCGTTTCTTTTTCTTCTTCTTTGTTTCAGAAGGTCTCTGTTCAATCCATCATAAAACCATTTCAAAATAAATCACAGAGGTGACAAGTGTAGGAGAATAATGGAATGTGATATTCTTACAGTATATAAATGCTTATTTTTCTTCACACATAGAACAAATTGCACTTCTTGCCCATCAGACCAATTTTGGAGAGGCTGATGTTGAATGACTGAGAGGTTAGAGATGGGGACTACCTATGGCCAGCTACAGTTAGAAATGCAGGTGAGGGAGTATAAACCATTAATTCTTTATTCAGTTATTGGGGAGTAAGCTAAACTGGAACTACTGGGATTTACCTCATAATCATATGGAGTAAATGTGAGCTCTGTGCCTTTGTATCACAAGTTCCATGTTTTTGCAGCAAACTTCAGTGTAGACATAGTACATGATTGCTGTACAGAATGAGGTAAGCCTATCTTATTTGGTTCCATGGAAAACTTGTCAATTAATGTATTTAAGATTATGGCACAAAATACCTTGATGTCACCTTGCCCTAGAGCAGGGATTGGCAGAGTGTGGTCCCAGGACTGGATTTGGTCCTCAGTTTCTCCAGATTGCCCTTTTCTAACAAAAACAGTGTTAACTGCTTCTGCAAGCCTCCAGGAGACAAAACTATTATTATTTATTTATTTTTACTATCTCACCTTTTCCCCACTATTGGGACCCAAGACAGCTTTGTTGTTGTTATTCTAGTGTTCCTTCAAACTGTTTTTGGTTTATGTTGACTCTAAGGCAAACTTATCATGGGAATTCCTTGGCAAAATTTGTTCAGAGGACCCTTGCCTTCCTCTGAGGCCGAGAAAGAGTGATTTGCTCAATTTCACACAGGTTTCCATGGCCAAGTGGGAATTTGAACCCTGGTCTCCAATGCCATAGTCCAATGTTCAAACCACTATTCCACACTGGCTCTCACTAAATATTGCTTACAAAAGTTAAAAATAACATAGGTTGCAACCTTCAGCTGTGTTTAACGTCAAAAATACCAGTTTGTAAATCAGGAGTAGACTTCTGGCCACTTTTGGTTTTGTTTCCTCCCCATTTTTTTTTTTGGGGGGGGAGCATTTTTGGGCTTTTCATGTGGTCCACCAGAGACTGCCAGGGGCAGAAAATTGGTGTGACACAGTTGTCATCCCTTCTCTAGACATTGGAATGTGGGCAGATGAGGTGGGCAAATCTGGGCAAACAGGTTAGAGGTTTGCTATGTGGCATCTTATGGTCAAGGACATGCCACAATGTGTGAATATACCCCCTCTTCGGAGCTTGAGCAAACTGAGAACTGTGCTAGAAAGGAGGAAAGAGAATCATTGGCATTTTTAGTCATTTGGGCAAATCTGCACACCTACTCAAAGAAATCTCAAACATTACAAAAGGGTCAGGGAGGAAATTAAACATATTTGAAATTTCCTTTCTGGTTGCCAGCTGTCCTGACCATACACAGAGGCTTTTGAAAGACTGTAAGATTTCTTCATTTACCAAGTTTCCCTTAATTTCTCCCTTTTGCAACAATTTTTGAATACTTTCATTACATCTTAACTAGAAAATGTCTCATATTTGCATTTTAATTATATAGTCACATGGCAGTTTTGAACACAGAATGACTATGTTTACCCAGGCTTCAGAGTTCACATCTGCCTGCAACCTGATGGTTCAGCTATCTCTGTTTGTTCACCCTGTAGCTTGTAGAAACTTTGAGACCAGTATGAGCACACATGGCAAAAGCTGAATGCATGAAAAAGAGAATCTTTTTTTAAAAAATAACTTTCAATCTGTTTTGTATTCTATGACTGCCACCAACCAGACTGTTTGGAAACCTGACATCTGTAGGCAGCTTGAAACATAACAAAATGGATTGAAATGATCACACTGATGAATAATTTTTTGTGAAACATATCACTCTTGTTTGAGTGATGATTGCAGGACTCTTTTCATAAGTTTGGGAACTAGTTTACTAACAGAGCTAGTAATTGGGCTCAGAGCCCTTTGTGGTTCCTCTTGTGGGCCATTTACATTCTCTATGAGTTTATGAGATGGCTGGGAGTTTCATATCAGTGACACCTATGGTAAAATCAAGCCCAAGAAATATTTCTTCATATTTTAGAATCAGCAAATGAAAGCGATCCACTCAAGTCATGGTGGACTGAGTCAAACCTATAGCCAGATGGGTTATTTTGGCATACAAGGCAGACATCCCACAGTGTTTTCCCCTGTACCCATGCAACAACAACAACAACAAAGAAGTTCCTGCTCCTTTGTGATAATGCCAAGAATGCAATTCTGCATGACTTAGGAGATCTGCATATGGAACTATACTATGCTAAGCCATTTACCACCCAAGAGACCTACTGTAGAGTTAGTGACATGACAATTTGTGCCTGGAGGAGAGCAGGGGAGAGCACAGAAGCATCTAGTTATATCCTTGCAGTCAGACATAAAGCAATAGCATTGTGTGTTGTGATCTGCCTGGGTCCTCCAGTGGTTGGTGTAATAGTTTTACTAATGCCTATGCGGATATAGCCAGATGATTCTGTAACCCCACTGCTTGCTCTCCTCCATGTGTCAACGGCTATGTTTGGTGGGCTTCAGTAGCTCTATAGTAGTTCTAGGTGGAGGGAGGGAGGAAATATCAAATTCTGCAGCAATCAAAAATAGACAAGTGCAGATGTAGGGTTCACTTACACCTGCATATACCACAAACAAGATCTCAGTCTATGGAGTCCCAATTTTGGCTCCAAGTCTGTTCATTTTACAAAACCTAGAACTGATAACTGACCCCAGTAAGAATGCATGTAAGAAATAAGTATTTCTCAGTTTTAAAAAGACTTCGTGAAGAATTTCTCCTTAATCAGAGTTGTCAATTTGTCCATTTCAGTCATTTCAGCTATCTTTATCAACCAGTCTTCTTCACTTGGTATAGCAGCTTCCTTCCATGTGTGAGCACAGACAGTTCTTGCTGCTGTAATCATATACTGTAAAGTCAATCCATAATTATTTTCTAGTACATTATTGAACAGTCACAACAAGAAAGTATCTGGCTTCCACTAAATTTTTATCCTAAAGATATCTTCCAGCATTTTTGTGTATCAGAGTCCAATATTTCTGGGCTTCACTACAAATCTACCACATATGAAATCATTTCTAACTTTATTCTTATATTTCCAACAGGCATTTGAACTATTTTTAAACATTTTCAGTGATCTATCAGGAGATAAATACTATCTATACATCATTTTATGAAAATTCTTTCTCAAATAATAATTCAATATAAATTTCAAACTCTTTATCCACATTTTCCCCATTGTTCCATTAAAACTGGGGATCCAATATTTTGAGTGCATTTCATGATAAAGTCTTTAACCTGTTCTCATTCAATTTCAAATCTCAACAGTATTTTGTTCATCTTAGCAATCAAATGCTCATGATCAGTACATAATTGAATTTAAAACTCAGATTTAAATATCTCAAACCCTCAGGATTATTATTTTTTGTCTATTTTACATCTTTCATTTAACTGTCTGTATACAAACCAGTTTACTACACAGCCTTCCAACTCCATTTCACCTCTTGTTTTTAACCTACATTGATCATTTCCCATTATCAACACATCTCTACATGTCAAACAAATGTATTTTAAATATATTTCTCTCTTTAAAAAAGTTTCAATAGGAGAGCACCACAGGGGCAATTTAGAATGAAATCTAGCTTTATATATGTTCCAAATCCACAATAAAGAACTTCCCACACAATGATTATTACAATTTGAATCCATTTTAACTTTTTCATAACATAAATAACTATGCAAACCTAAGACCTATCCACACTGCAGAAATAATCCAGTTCGACACTGCTTTATTTGTCATGGCTCAATGCTATGGAATTCTGGGAAGGATAGCTTGTTGTGGCACTGGAGAAGAGCGGGCCGCAACAAACTACTCTTCCCAGAATTCTGTAGCCTTGAACTGCGACAGTTAAAGCAATGTCAAACTGGATTATTCCTGCAGTGTTGATGCAGCCCTGGATTCATATCAGCACTTTCTAAACGTAAGAACTTTTCATTCTAAAGAGTTCCAGTCCTTCAACCACACACACAACATATGGAATAATATGATCTTAAATCTGGAAGACTTAGCTCTTCTCTTTTCTTCTCATCCTGCAAAATTTTAAATCACAACCTAGGTCTTATGCTTTGCCAGATAAAAGATAAAATATCTTTTTACTATTGTCTGAATTGTCTGAATGGTGTAGTGTTTAAAACAATGGGAATAGATTGAAACAAAAACAACACCTTAGGTAAAATATTCATCTTAATTTTTGATATTCTTCTCAACAGTGATAGATTTAATTTTTCTATTTCTGTGTATCAGTTTTAATTTAATTCCATACTTTAACATAATTATCTTTAAAAAGGTTCAAATATTTATTTGAAACATAAATCTCTCAATATCTTGTTTTGTTTTGTTTTTTTAACAGTCTGAAAGCTTGACCTGACCTGCCAAAGCTTCTGGTCACCCTTTGTCATATTCCTAGTCAGAATAACTGTTTTGTCTTGATTAATCTTAAAACCAGACAGATTCTCTTATGTCTAAAATGATTTTCAGATTTTCTATAACCTCCAAAGGATTTCCCATACAAATTACCGAATCATCTGCAAAAGCTTTCAACTTGAGATTGATGCCTTTTACACTTACACTTTTAGACTGTTTTATAGGGTCTTTAGACAGTCTGAATGTGTTTTAGACAGTCTTAATGTGGTATCAATGTTTTCAGAATCTCTATAGTATTTTAAATACTTTTATTGTTGTGTCTTTCCTCAGGAGAACTGGGAGGTAGTTTATAAAAACTTTAAATAAAGTAAATAAATAAATAAAATATTGAAATGAAAACCCAGAGTGGATTCACCATCCCACTGACTAATTAGCCATCAGCTGCATAGCAGATAGTACTACTTCCATGTCAGTGGAATAGTGAATCCACTCTGGGTTTTCATCTGTATAGTATAACCATTGTATCTCGGGGGGTGGAGGGTGGGGTAAGTTCCAAGATTAACTGTGGATAGTGAAAATGGCAGATAATAGCAGATAATATATTTAATACTGCACTATTCATATTGTTAAGCCCTATTCCCGCAAATAAATTCGCTACCTTGGATATCTTCTTTACAGTTTTGATTAAGACCCAGAGCAGATTCACTATCCTATTGACACAGAAGCTGCCAGCCACTTCCACTGCTATGACTAAGCCAGCCCCTACTTGCATTATGGGGGTGTCTTTTTGATATAGAATGAAAAGGTCTAAGCACCCGCAGCCTCTGTGTAACTCTCCTAGCCAAGTTAATAGCTCCTGTGTCAATTTTTTTTTTAAAAAAGCCAAGAAATAAAGCATAAATCAAGTCAAGTTTGGCCCTGAGTAAAAGAATAAGCAAGTGAGTGATTATATTAGATATAAAGGAAGGCAGGGGGAATACTAAGAAAAATATCATGACAAAACTATTCATTAATATACTTCACTGATACACAATTAGAATCAAATCATTTTAATTACAAATTGTGGCATTTTATTGTTTTAACATCTATTATATCATTTCCGTAAATTATATCCTGCGTCATATTAACATTTTCTCACAAAAATGAAGTTAAATCTTTGTAGTAACCAGGAGTTTAATTTTCATTAGACTAGCTATTTGGTAATTAGTCATGCACCATAAATCAAGTCCCCAAGTCTTTTCCAGGTTTCTTAATTGAAAATTATTGTTTCTTGGCTGATTGTGCAGCAAGTCAGAGCAGTGATAGATGCTGAATCCAGCACAAACAGTTTGAGACAGTCAGAACTTGATAGATCATTGCCCTGAAGGGGCTTGTAATGGTGGAGAGGCACTGAATTTCAAAATTAAAGATTCCGTCATCCAAATGCAGTGGAAAAAGCTTACTGTTGCTCCCTAAAGAACTCCTGGGTTTTTCCAGCTATTGAGAATCTAGTCATGTTTTATTTCTAGAAGAAATTTTGATGAACATTTTGAAGAGTTTGGGGATGGCACAACTAAGGTTATTCTCTCTTCCACTCAGTCTTTTTCAGCTTTTACATTTTGAGTACATGAAGATAAAATAACCCAATCAGCATAAATTCACATAGATGATCTTAACTGTCTTGTGGGTTGGATTCATGAACACAATTGAACAATTCTCATTAAAATATTGGAGAGGAGTAATAAAAGGTTTAAATGTAGAGTGCTCTGCAGAATTCCTGCTAGCCAGCCAGCTAACTAACTATGCCCTTTTCCAGATCACTCAATTCCCTCTCCCTTCCCAACTGGTTTTCCATCAGTCAATATTCTGTGTCCATTAAGCACATTCATGCTTCATTGGATTATATTTTGTGGTGTCTACCAGTAAATAATCTTTTTTTCCCCTGGAGTTTTCCCCCCTTGTCTTTCTGCAACCAAAGCTGATAGCATTTGTGTCTAGAGTGTGGATGGTGCTATTTTGGCTACCTGGGAACAGAGATTGCTCTTACTGCCATATAACATACTTCACTGAATTCACTTGCACAATTCTGAATGTAGAGATTACATTCATCTGTCTACTCACAATTTATAACCCACAGTTTGAGACAGTTGCCTGTTGAACTATAGCTTCCAGAATCAGCTAGCAGCATAAAGGCAGCTTCTACAAGCTCTTTTCTGGCCATTGAAGAACCACAAAAATCCTTTTTGCAGAGGATGAAAATATTTAATTACTGTGGTCCATGTTTCTTCTCTGACTACTGTTGAGAATGAGCCGAGTCCTCCTCCTTTTGTCATTCTCTTGGGCAGGTGAAATTGTGAGAGGCATATTTCTGTTAGCATTGGTGGCATGATAACAACTTAGCATCCAGAACATAATCATAGCATAAAGTATGATGAAGTACATACTCACAGAGTTAAACATGGGGCCAATAATAGCTTAAGGGAGAACAAAAGGTTCTAAGACACTAGTTGCCTAGTATGTGCCCTGTGGGGAGTCCTTTACTAAGGTGTCTAAGAAAGAATATGGAGCTCCTAAGAGAAAAGCCCTGGTTAAGAAGCCACTAATCAAATGGGCTCGTACACATCTCCACACAACACCAGGTGGGAAGTGTTCAGAGGGTGGCAGGGCACACATACTTGCTAGGCTGGAGCAGCTGGAAAACTTATATGTGACATCTAAACAGCCAGCAGGTATGGCCCTGACTGTGTACCTTGCAATTTGAGGCAATCCTTTTTCACACAGTGGCCTTGACATCCTTCTTCTGTGAGTTAGAGAGCTGGTGGGTGCATCCAAGGAGGATGTGTCTGGAAATGTTCTGTAGTTTAGGGACTTGGCTCTCTCAGAGCAATCAGAAGTATTAAAAGTCCAGTGTTCGAAGACAGCTCAGAGGGAGGGAAGGGGCGATGATCACTTTGGGCTGGCAGGTCATTACATGACTCTTTCTGGGTTCTGTTCTGTCATGCAGACCCCTCCCCCCCCAGGTATCAATTGTGAAAGTTACATTGGATACTTTGAAAAGAATGGGCCTACAAGGGGCAAGGTTCAGCACCCATTCATTTTGGACTGGGGTTGCCTCCACAGCCATCACTGTAGGCCCACAGTCTATCCAAGTAGACTGTATGGCAGTAGAGGCCTGTTGTAGAATGGTCTGTTGCCCTTTTTGCTTAAGGAGAACACTGGACCTCCTCCCCAATATGTTAGTCATTCATCTGGGTGAAAATTACTTGGGCTTGCTAAAAGGCTAGGCTCTTATTCTGAAGGCTCTCCATGACTTTCACATAATACAGAGCAGGTGGCCAGATGTGATATTGGGATGGTCAGCTATGTTGTTACGTCAAACCTAGCACAGTAATGGGAATCCCCAATGCACTACCTGCCACGAAGAAGGTAAACTTGCCATGAATAGAGGATTGGGCTATGTTTGCACTCATCTGACCATAGTATTCTGCCACCCAGAGTTCTACATAGCAGATGTTGTTCATCTTTCTGAGGTGGAAAATACTTTGCTCCTTGAGGACCTGCAATGAAAAGTGGGAAGAGGGCATCCTATTGGCTGGCTTTGTGGGTGAAAGAGATTAGGAAGACCCTTATCAATGGCAGATAGCAGGGGAGAATGAGAGTTCTTGGCAGCCTTTTGTGTAGGATAGACCTTTCTAGGGTCTTTTGCTCCAAGCACATCTGGGTTTTGATCTCACTTTTGAAGTCCTATATCTTGGGTGGGAGCACTTGGCTTTGCCTTCCAGAAGACATGAGTCAACAGTGTGATGCAGCAGCTAAAAAGGCCAATGCAATTTTAGGCTGCATCAATAAAAGTATAGTGTCTAGATCAAGGGAAGTAATAGTGCCACTATATTCTGCTCTGGTCAGGCCCCACCTGGAATACTGTGTCCAGTTCTGGGCACCACAATTTAAAAAGGATGTGGAGAAACTGGAGCATGTCCAAAGAAGAGCAACTAAAATGGTGAAGGGTCTGGAAGCCATGCCCTATGAGGAACGACTTAGGGAGCTGGGGATGTTTAGCCTAGAGAAGAGAAGGTTAAGAGGTGATATGATAACCCTGTTTAAATATTTCAAGGGATGTCATATTGAGGAGGGAGCAAGCTTGTTTTCTGCTGCTCCAGAGACTAGGACCCGAAACAATGGATGCAAGCTACAGCAAAAGAGATTCCACCTCAACATTAGGAAGAACTTCCTGACAGTAAGGGCTGTCCGACAGTGGAACAAATTCCCTCAGAGTGTAGTGGAGTCTCCTTTGGAGGTCTTTAACAGAGGCTGAATGGCCATCTGTAGGGGATGCTTTGATTTGGATTTCCTGAATGGCAGGGGGTTGGACTGGATGGTCCTTGCAGTCTCTTCCAACTCTATTATTCTATGATTATATGATTCTATAAGATGGCTGGTCAAGTAGTGATCCAGTTACTGGACAGTCTCCTGGGGTCTCTTCCCAAGAGAAGGCTAAGGAAGTAGCCAGGGATGACATCTGGCCTCAACTGAGCCTGCATCAGGTTGCTTCCCCTTTGGCTTCTTGTAGGATTATCACAATGTAAATAGTTAAGTTGAATAAAGTGGCAATTAGCCCAACGTTTCTGTCTGGTCTCATTTTTCCATGGTAGATTATGTTAGAGAGGAATGTGTTTCAGATGTATGCTTATTTTTAAAGCTGGGACCACACTGATTCAATGCTACCCTGATGTGGACATTTTACCATTCTTCCCAGAGGCTTTCTTCAGGCTATTACTATCACCAAATGCTGTGAAAAACACCATTAGCATTTCCACCTATCTATTTTTTTCTTCATTTATGTTTTCAGATTGTCTTGTCTTCCTCAATTGAATTGTGATATGCCTCCCTTCTCCCAGGGCTCATCTTAACATGATGCAGAACTTCAGGGATCTTCCATTACCTGAGCCTTTGTTGCTTTGAGGTACAGTGGAGGATACTGTTCTATCACCAGTGTTGAGGTAATTCAGTGACAAGTCTGATTGGATTCAGTCCTGAGTCTCGGTGAAGTGTGGAGGATGATTTGCCTTGGACAGCAAAACCTCTTTTTTTTAATTAGTAGATCTCCAGTTTTCCTTCAAATAAATTTGCTTGGTATTTATTCCAGAACCATGAGGAGGTTGCTGCAGCAGTTATTAGCCAGAATGGGGAGCTTTGGACATTTTGCAGACTTATAGAGGTCTGTTTTTCACATGTACATCTTTGTTCTGTGCCTCTTCTAAGCATGCAGCAGGGTTAAAGCACAGAGATTCTGAAATGTTGGATGTATTATGTATCATACCATAATGAGTAAACACTTTTTGGTAGCTCCATAAGGGATTTGTAACATTTAGGTTGAGATCCTGCATCAGCCTGGTGGAAAGCAAAGCTTAGCAGCAAAGTTTGAGTCTGTAAGTACTGAGGATGTGGACAAGATCCTTAGAAGTGTTAGGAAGACAACTTGCTCTCTTGATCCCTGTCCCTCGTGGCTAGCAGCTGGGGGGGGGGGGCGGTAGTAACTTCCTTGTTACACCGCATAATCAATACATCATTCAGGGAAGGGCAATTTCCATCCAGCTTAAAATTGGCCATAGTAAAACTGCTGTTAAAAAAGCCCTCCCTAGACCCCCTGATGCATAATAATTATCGGCCTGTATCGCTATTGCCTTTTTGGGGGAAGGTGATCGAGAGGGCAGTTGCAATCCAACTTCAATCGGTCTTGGATGATACTGATTATCTAGACCCATTTCAAACTGGCTTCCGGGCGGGCTATGGAGTTGAGACTGCCATGGTCGCCCTGGTCGATGATCTCCGTCTGGGCATGGACAGGGGTAGCGTGTCTCTGTTAGTGCTCTTAGACATCTCAGCGGCTTTTGATACCATTGACCATGGTATCCTTCTGGAACGCCTGAGGGAGTTAGGAATCGGGGGCACTGCACTCCAGTGGTTCCGTTCCTACCTCTCGGGCAGATTCCAGATGGCGCAGCTGGGGGACGTGTGCTCCGACAAGAGGGCACTTACATCTGGTGTCCCTCAAGGGGCCATTCTGTCCCCCATGCTATTTAACATTTACATGAAACTGCTGGGAGAGATCATCCGGAATCACAGGGCGCGGTGTTATCAGTACGCTGATGACACCCAAATATATTTCTCTGTGTCTTCGACTGATGCAGTGACTAGGGATGGCATCTCTCCTCTGGATGCCTGTCTGGAGTCGGTAATGGGCTGGATGGAGGAAAACAGACTCAGTTTGAATCCAGAGAAAACGGAAGTGCTCGTGATAGGTTCCCTGGGCCCGGGGATGGTTATTTGTCCACCTGTCCTGAACGGGATCACGCTCCCTATGAAGGACTCAGTTCGCAGTCTGGGGGTGCTCCTTGACTCGTCGCTCCACCTTACATCTCAGGTGGATGCGACGGTCAGGAGCACCTGTTATCAGCTTCGGCTGATACGCCAGCTGCGACCCTACCTGGGCCGGAGGGACCTTGAAACGGTGGTACATGCTCTGGTGACCTCTCGGTTGGATTTCTGTAATGTGCTCTACATGGGGCAACCCTTGTACCCCTCTCGGAAGCTACAACTGGTTCAGAACATGGCAGCCAGACTGGTCTCTGGATCCTCCAGGGCCAGCCATATAACACCTGTGCTTAAAGATCTTCATTGGCTGCCCATTCGCTTCCAGGCGCAATACAAGGTGTTGGTTATTACCTATAAAGCCTTAAATGTCTTGGGCCCAGGGTACTTGGAGGACCGCCTCTCTCCATACAATCCACCCCGCACATTCAGGTCGGCCGGGAAGCAACTGCTGAGAGTTCCAGAAGCTAGATATTCTACCACCCACAGAGGGCCTTTTCCATCTCGGCCCCTAAGCTCTGGAACTCACTCCAGCTCCGCTCGGCCTCCTCCCTTGACCAATTTAAAAAGGGGCTAAAAACATATCTTTTTCAGCAGGCATACCCCTAATGCCCCGATGTAGCTCCTGCTCTACCCTTCTGCTGCTTTACTGGTGCTAGTTGGAAATTGCTATGTGTATTTTTAACTGTATTAATTATACTTTGATTGCTGCTTTTATTATGTGTTATGTGACTGCACAATTTATTCATTGGAACCCGCCTTGATCCTTGGAAAGGCTGGCTAGAAATAAAGTTTTTATTATTATTATTATTAAAGTTCTGCAGCTTCTCCTCCTCCACCTCTTCTTTGTTATATCCTGCCATTTTCCCAAGAAAGGCAGTTTACCTTTTATGAAGTTGGTGAAACACAGAAGGGTCTTTGTTGTGGATCTCAGGGTCCAGACAGGATTATATGGAGAGACAGAGTCTGTCAAATAGCTTAGACTTTAGGGGTATAGGACTTTACTACCTGCCTCTCTGCTCTTTGGGTATCTCCCAAGGCCATTCAGTGGCCGAAAAAGGGCAGGGATGATCAGGAATTGTGCTTTAGTAGCTAAGTGCACAAAGACAATGTTATCCTCTTGGAATGCCAGAGGACTGCTGCGAGGTTCATCTCTGTGGCTGCAGAAGCACAATTAGATACTGTCTGGCTACCCACTCTTACCCACTCCTCAGCCACTGAATGGCCATGAATAGTGTCCATGCACCAGGGAGGGTGATTGTATGGCTGTGAGGTCATTGTGAACTGAGTAGTTAGATTCCTCCACCCACAATAACCATAAAAGGATATATGCAGCTGTGATGTGACAATACACCTGCTTATTTCACTAGCCGAATTCCAGATAGGCTGCTCTTATCAAGTTAAAAGCTATGTGAGGGCAGGGTATTTTCCAAGGAAAGTCAGATTTTCATGCAAATACAGTAGAGAATTTTTATGTCATAATATTGTAGATTATAATCTACCTAAGTACCCTGCGCACCCAATCCTGTTGTGTTTTCAGAAGCTAAGCAATAAATCCTGCCAAGAGTCACTGTAATTCTGAGCCAGTTTGAAATGACTTTACAACAACAACAACAACAACAGCAGCAGCAGCACATGCAGATAATGAAAGAGCCCTTGTGGTGCAGTGGTTGAATGCCTGTTCTGCAGCCACTCACTCACAAACCATAAGGTTGTGGGTTCAATACCAGCCAGGGGCTTAGGCTCAACTAAGGATTGCATCCTTCACTAAAATGAGTACCCATCTTGTTGAGGGCAATTAGCTTACGCATTGTAAACCACTTAGAGAGTGCTTAAGTGCACTGATAAGTAGTATAGAAATGTACTTGCTACTGCTATGCTCATCCTTTTAGTCTTAGCAGTCAGCAGATCACATATTTGAGCTAATAGTGATACATATTTGTTAAAACTAAGATATAGGCTGAATAACAACAAGTGTCCACATCCTTCTTCACCGTGTCTCCTTTAAAATGTAATACCTAGATTAGGAAAGAAAAGACAGGGACCTATGTGATAGAACTGTGGTGTACATCCAGACTCTTCTTAAAGCCAGTCCCCATATTCTTTCCAGTGAAGTTCCTATCCAATATCTCTGTGTCAGAGAATCTCTGAGCCCAAGAGAAGCTTTTCATAGGGTGACAGTAGGAAAGCCCTATTGTCAAGATGGATTCTGCTCATACTATCTTAGATTTCAGTGTAAGTGTAGGCAAAGCTTTGCTTTCTGTCTTTCCTTTAGCAGTGCTTATTGTCCCAAAGAAAAGCTTTGGCTTTTTAAAAACAGCTTGTCTCTTCTGCCAGAAAAAAAATGCTGTGTCAAAAGCAGCAAAAAAAGGTCTGATTGTTTGTAGGAGTCTTTTGCTGTCTCCTGTGTGTGTATCTCTCCCCCTTAGATCCTGAATAATATCACCATGGCATGTGAAAAGTTGAGAAAAAAAAGCACGTTTGCTGCATTAATTTTTGTGACGTATGGATCTCATTAACTAGTTCTCCCTGACAGAGCAGCCACTCAAAAACAAACCAACTAAAATCTTTCTCATTATTATTATTCATTATTTAGCAATTGCAATCACAAAGAATCACCTTTGATTAAAATTATGCTTGTTCAGACATTCTCCCTCATGTGTCCATCAGTACAAGAGTTTTGCTATTGTTTTGGGTTTTTGTAAATTAAACATGGTTCTTCACAGCTATCATTCCAGTCATCATTTTTAGTGGTTATTTCAAGCCAGGAGACATACACACAGTAGGTGCTTTCTTGAAAGCCAGTGGAAGACATGCAAAGAAACAAATTAAACCATCAGAACCCACATGTTCAGTTAAGTCCATTCCCCATAAAGATATGCATGCCAACAATACTGCAAAAAGGCCCCCACATTTTTTGTTAATTTCTAAGCAAGTATTGATATTTCTGTTGCATATCAGTTGATAACCTAGCTAGTTGATAATTTAATTATTCAGATCTTCAGCATGCATTGGTGTGTGTCCTTTGAGTCATATAATATCACCAAAAAGTAATGGGGAGATCCCTGTTGTATTGTTACCATCTATTTCCCTTGCATATTGGGAAAGTGTCTCTGAACAAGCAAATGACTATTGCTAGATTCATTGGATCCTAACACTGGATTGGATCTAGACTTAGATCCATTGAAACTGATAATGGGACTTTAGTTAGTTCTGACTAATTAAAGTCCCATTAATTTCAGTTGGTGGAGACTATGTTTGCATCGATACCCACTGTCCCCCCCCCCCCCATAAACTGTAATTGTTATGTAATCTTTTGACTGAAAGTAGCCAGAAGGAAATTTTAAACATATATTTAGTCACACACATGTATAATGAACAAACACAGAAACACATTCCATATTTACAATCTCTCTCTCTCTCTCTCTCTTTCTCTATCTATCTATCTATCTATCTATCTATCTATCTATCTAATATCTCTCTTTCTGATGTATCTATAACATCGTCCACTCTGCATAAGAAAATGTTTAGACTCTTTTTTGTTGCATCCTGCTGGTGTTCTCTTGCTTGATATTCTGACCATTTGTGAACCCTTGAACTCTGGCAGAAAGGAGGGACTTGGGAAGGTTGTCATCTGATCTATGTAAGAAGGCAAAAGGAATAGCTTTCTTTTTAATAGCACTCTTTCTGCTTAACAGTTGGTGGGAGATTAAAATGATCTAGGTGGATAAGGCAGGTTAAAGGTCAAGGGACACCACCATTTTTTTCTTCCCCTTCATGTCAAAATAGAGACAGGTCGTTAGACATTAGAAATGGTATGCTTTCCCCCCTCCTCCCTGCAAAATATATTTCAATCTATTTATGCTCTAATTTTATTGCAAATTCCAATTCTTCAGGGGGATTGGACCCCTACCAAGCCACTGCCCAGCCTGTATAGTTGTCAGGTGCTGACATTCTGAATTTCAACCATATTAATTGCTGGATAAAGGCTATAATCCCCTCTCTTTGAAGCCCGGGTTGATTTTAGGCAGTACTTCAAAAGCAGCACACACAACTGAAAGAGACATATTTCCGACTAGCACTGAATCAATATGATTTACCCTCTTTGCATTTGTCTACATAATGCTGTACATATTTGTCTGCATACACAAGAGGTGTGATTTAACTCTAAAACACTATAAGAAGAGGTTGTACTATCCCTCTTCTTTCACACCAGACAAAAAAAAGACCGCAGAACTTTTCTTTGAGCATCATTCATGAAGTATAAGTTCTTGTACCATATTTTGATTAACAATGACACATATTCATGTATATACTTTTGGTAATTTATATAACTCTACATTTACAATAAAACTTCAATCTGGACAAATTTCAAAAGCTCAAATGAATGAGTCCAATTTGAAACAAAGCAATTTGAAAGGCCACTCCTAATATTGTAAATTCATGCAATATTTTAATTAAATCAGACTGTGAGCAAGTATTTTGCATGCAATAACAAATGTCCAATGATTGATTAAACATATTGTTTAACTTGGTTGCAAATAGTCCCCCACTGCACCCCCATCCAACATGCCACAAAGGAACAAAAACGAACAATGCCCAGAAGTGCACAAAATTGTGTAGCTAATATGGAACTCTTGATTGGCACATATTTCACTTAACGGCTCTCAGTTCTGCAGGCCTGCACTATATGAGAACTCTCTCTTATAGGATTTGCCAAGTGTACTTAGTGTTATGTTTGAAAAAGATTAACAGTATTTCAGATCAAAGGCGAATCCTGCCGCATAGTCTTAGGAGATTGTCATTCACTTCCATTATGGCTCATTTGCACAAGATTTTCCTGTAATATGAACCATTGTTTTGATGGCAGTGATTTGACATCAAGACAGGGCCAAATGCATCTCAGCATCCAAAGCAGTCAAGCTTGGGGTGACTGGGTCCAAAAGGGTCTGATCATCATAAACTGTAACTACTGCTTTGTTGCATTAAGCCTCTTTTTCAGGTTAAAACAAAAACACCAACAAAATTTTGGAATTACTGTTCATCTGAACAAAAGCTAACAATATGTCTAAGTAAATGTGTTTTTCACAAGACAAAATAGGCCTTGAATTTAAAGGTGAGGGGGCGGGGGAGAGAAAGGTATTTCAAGATGAATAATTGTGGCATATTCTGTTTCAAGGCCTCTTTTCTTCTTTCAGAAACAATCCAGTTATTTTATAGCACTCTGGAAATGAAAATTCAGCCCAACAGTCTCAATAAAACCCACTCCTTCTGACACTGTATCTTTTCATTTATTAATACATAATCAAGGTTCTAACAAGAAGGGTAAGCAATTTGCAGAATTCAGTAGATGAGAGAGAATGCGGAAAGAAACAGCAATGTATTACTTTGTGCTAGATCATCCTCTTTTGTGAGCAAATAGAAATTATGGTATGAGCAAACAAGGGTTAAATCTCCAACAAGGGAAGCTTTATTTAAACAAGTACTTTGAGAAGGAGATATACTTGTATAGGGAATGCATATTTTGATGCTGGTAAAGTACAGACTATCTACTGGTGCAATTAAGCTTTTCATAAGAATATTCCGATCTCATCTTGCATTTTCTGTTTAAGAAATGCTTGTGTTCAAATGCCTGTAGATTCCTCCATCCCCTTCTTTTCCTGCTAAGGATTTTTCTTACATTTCTGAGACCGGGTTGAAGGCTGGGATTCCAGACTGTATCATTAGCTTCCTTCACCAACATCCAACCCCCTACAAATCCTATAGTATCTTTAGCTGAAGCAAAGGAAGGAAATGGCAAAAACATTTCTGAGTATTCTTTGCCTAAGAAAATTCTATGAAATTCATGGGGTCACCATAAATCAACAGGTGGCTTGAAGTCTCATACACAACACACACATAGGTAACACAGACCTCCAGCACATCCCTATGCATGTTTACTGAGAAGGAAGTCTCATTCAATGTGCTTACTACCTGGTAAGTATGCAGCACATTGTAGGCTTGAGAATGTTTGAAGGTGTTGATTTTAGTAAGCAAATATACTTAAGTTTGTGTTGGATTATGACCATCGTTTGAGCAGAAGTTTGAAACTAAAAAATTGTATAACAGTGTTGTGATGGTACCTTATTTTAAGAAAATGTACATGTAGCATGAACTTGAAGATGCTTCAAGAATCTTTTGTCAAAGTCAAAATACCTAAAAAATAATGTAACGTGAGGAAATAAGGTCTTTAGTCAAGTGATCAAGCTATATTACTTCAAAATAAAATACTGCTGAATAAAATAAAGGACATCTTTCATCCCATATGCAAACTGTCATGTATGAAGAAAATATAATATTACATGTATTAATTGGCAGATTTAAAGTTGCTTTTACTGAGGTTTAATCCATATGAGAAAATACCCTGTCTGTAAACAAACTGCAGTTTTGTACTGAATTTTACAAACTGCAGTAGGGAAGTTTTGTTTATAAGGCTGGCTATGTAAGGAAGGAATGCTTGGAAGTGTATCCCTTGGGATATGATCTTACACATAGTTTTGTGCTTGCAAGGTGTGCTGAAAACTAAGAGAAAAGTTTTCTTTAATGTAAATGTGCGTGCAGGGTAGCATATTGTGTTTTGAATTGCTGGAGGTGTGTGTCTGTATGTGTGTTTCATTTTCATAAAAGTTGTGTTTTTTGTATTAAAAAAAATCCCAAAATGAAACTATTTGCTCTGTAACTTTTGGAACACAGGGAACTAGAAGCTGAGTTATCAATCTCTGCCAACAGAGTTTTATATGGAAACATTGACATTTAACTTTGACAGTGATTGTTTGCAACCCAGCAGTACTTTGTGGGGAATAAAGAATCTATTTCCATAACGCCCTCAAATAAAAGAGAATATAAAATGTTCTTGTTCCCCATGTATGGGGAACTTTAAAAATGTAAACATCAAGCTATTAAACAAATATGAGCTTCCCCCACACACTTCTCATGCAGAAACCGTTGTAAAATACATGATCAATAGCGCCCTCTACATTTGGAAAAGCTGCAATAAATTAAAGCCAGCCAAGCAGGGCTTATGGAAGAGTATGTTTAAAATCCGGCTCTGTCAATTCCTTCTTTTGTTTTGGGGTCTTGAAAATGGGTAGAACAGAAATGTGAAAGGCATGCCGAATTTCCAAATGGTAAATTACTTTTACTTTGCTTTATTTACAGTTATAACCATTATAGCTGTCTCTGTAAAGAGAAAAAAAAAAGTCATTCCCATACTAACATAGATAAAGTTAAGCCTGGAATTGGGTTTGTGTGATTGATTAGATATGCAAAGTGCAGTATGCTCTTGTGCTCTGAGTACTTAGTGCATTATTAAATGTTACTGATTATTTATTAAAAGTCTTTCATTATTATCCATCAACAGTTAGATACATGGTTGTGATAGTCCTCCAATCAACGTTAAGTGCACAAGCTGGTGTAGATCAACAAAACAGATTTGTTTCATTTTACACTGAAGATGCAGGTTATGAAATAAATGAAGAAAAGATGCAGACAGAACTCTGAAGAAATGACACTCTTCAAAGATATTTTACAATGAACTCTCATCATTCTTGCACTGAGGAAAATTCTTATTTCGTGAATTTTATAAATAAAGAGAGGGCAATTATTTAGGTATCATGCCTCTTATATAAACAAGCAGTGGGACTGTGATATAGCACTTTCCCTCTACATTTGTATTAAAAGAGGAAAATTATCAGATGGCAATTGTAATGATGTATTTAAGGAAAGTGATATCGGAGTAATTTGTGAATGTAAAAAGTATTAGAACATTGGCAATATGTATTTTATTAGTGGCATTTGTAATAATTATACTTAGGAAATGTTTTCACGTTGTCTCCTTAACACACTATTGAAAAAGTAACCTGCATTATTCTTTAATAGAATGCACCTCTATATTGAATATTTAGAATCAGCAAGGATGATTACTATAATATTAAATAAACATAATACATAAAATGGAAATATATGCACTTCTTAATTTTCAATTCATTCAGTTTAGTTTTGTTGCAACAAAGAGTGATTATATATAACAAATAAACGTTATTTCATATTTTCTTATAAAGTTTAAAGTGGTCAGATCTCTTTATTTTGTATGTTCCATAGAAAACATTCTGGGTTTACACTATGCTTAGTTAAGGGTGAAGTTCTATACCCTTACCTGTCATGAAACCCCACTGGACTTGTTTTTGAGGAGAAATGGATAGGATTATGTGGCAAAAGTATTTATTTCATATCCATGATATACCTATTAAATTGTTCTGAAACTTTCTCTTATGCAAGTATATGATTCATTACTGTATACTCAGCATGATGTTAAAACTTATACTTTAAGTTGCATGCTAAAACAGTCAGTCCTCCTTCCCATACTTTGAAGAGCAAGAACTGAAAAAAGAAGGGTGAAGGAAGGTTATAGTCTCTATGTACCAAAAGTGGTTTCACACACATCAGAGCATTATAGTATTCTTACAGTGAAAGTCATTTCATCATCAGAAAGTTGTTATTTGCTGCATTTCTACTTTTAATGTGTTAAATGTGCTACTTTGAAACTTCAAAGTCAGGTTACAAAATTTACAAAGTGCAATGGTTCTTTAGCAGCATTGTAGTCATGTTGAGAGCAAATTAAAACAGTGAAAGAATGGTGCAAATAATTGTTTTGTATGTTCTCTTTGCTTGTGACTTCTATAATCATCCAGGCTGATTTACAAATGTAGACTTCAAGGTTGCTCAGCTTCCTGCAGTGTAGAAGACTGCTACTTTGGCACTCATACTCATGCCCTTGTAATCACCACTCAGAAACTGTGCCCTGGTACTTCCAATTCCCAGTCTCTTGATTGAACACCTCATTCTGTGCTAACAAGGTGTCCAAGGTATTTGAACAGGGTCTGCAGTCAGGGAGAAAAAATTGTTAATGGGGTCACTCATTAAGAATTGCTGCACCAGTTTTTGGTAATTTGGTAACTGTCTAAATTACAAGTTGATTCTTCCTTTCTCCATTTCCAAGCACAAAAAAAAAAAAAATGTTGTGACAGGAGGGGGGGGGGGGGGAGGGATTGGTTTTTATTGTTAGGTAGAAAATTATATAGAAAAAATGGAAATTAACAGGGCTTATATTGATTTATTTGAAACACTGATGGGACATTTGAACACTATTTTGTTTCAAAAAACATTCTTGTAATCTCATTGCTCAGGATTGAAATATATAAAGATATTGGAAAGAAAGCAATATTCTATGTTTTAAAACATGCACACACAAACACATACAGAGAGAGACAGCAGAATTACTTGGGGTGGATATAATATTAAGAATGGTATTGATTATATAATGTTGAATGCTAATATGTAAGATCTGTGGCGATGATACAAAAATGATACAGAATTATATTTTTGGAGGGTGGGAGCAAACAGTCCATGACAAATGGTTTTTTTTTAATAAATGTGTTTTAAAATAAACAAATTTCTAGAATGAAAAGCAATAAACTGTTGAGAAAGTCCCAGGATATAAATTATAAATAGATTTACTGGAAGGAACATGATATCATTGGTATGTATATATAAAGAAGAGTTTGATATATAAAAACAATCTTAATAGTCCCTCTGAAACATAAATGGAGAGAAGTATATGTTCTATTCAATTGGGGCTTTAATCAGCTTTTCTTTATAAAGTCAACTTGTTGACTTGGAAAGATGTTTTCAAGGGATGCACATTCAGGCTTAGTGTTCTGTTTCTACACTGAAATGCAAGTAGATTGACTGGAACATGTTTTGAAAGAAGGTTAGTAATGGATGTGTAGCGGTAGTTCTGGGCCATTTAAATTTGTAAACATGTGAGATACCCAAGATGAGTCTCTTGTTTTAGAAATGCAAAAAAGCTGCAATGCAATGATGAGTTTAGTTCCTTCTCAGGACTTTCCAATACCAGAGACTAGCCTTGAAGGTGTGGAGTTGTAAAATTTATAATTACCCAATAATTATTTAATTTCAAAAAGAAATCATAATGTAGATAAGGAACAGACAACAGCACTCTATGGTTTTAAATTCTTCTTCCCCAATTCTCTAATCCTAAATATAGTATTTTCTGTGGAAACAAATCCTACTACAGCAAAAAGTAATTATTTATGTGTAATGTGTAACACTTATAGAACCAATGAGCTGAACAGATGACTTTGGAAGTGAAACTGAATCTCTCCAAGAAGGCACTTTTGGATGATTTAACAAAAACTACTTTAATGTACTTTAAAGAAAAAATGCAGCTGGACTCTTCAAATTCCATTTAAAGGCTTCAGATTAAGGCTTAATGTTGCTTCAGAAAACAAATTTTGGCACAGGACAGTCGTGGTGATGGTGAATATGGCCTTTTAGTCCATGACCCAAATTTTATTTACTTTTAGTGGAATGAAGTATTCTCAATGGCGAATGTTTGGCAGGCATGGAAACAATGACCTTATTTACATATTAGTTTTAGCATTGCACTGTTCTTCATTAGAGAATTTTATGTTTGTCTGAAACTTCATTCCATTCATTGTATTTTTTCACCAGCAGACTTTCCAAAATTGATGCCACTAAAAATATAGCCAAATGTGAATCTGTTGTTTGTTACCATTTTTAATCATCAAATTAAAATGATCTGTAGTTAAAATCATCATGAGATTAAGTTTTGCACTCTTCAGTTTTGCATATTTGCATAAATAAATAAATACTGAGGATTATTTACATACATTTTTGGAAGAGTCCCCCTCCCCCTCAGCTTTGATTCTACTAAATCTGGTGTATTTGTCAGATGTTACAATGATAATTGTAACTAGCTGCTTCAGTGTGACCAATGAAGGACAATGTTAACAATATTGTAGTGATCTAAGGTGCATCTCCACTATAGCAATAATACAGTCTGGAGCCACTTTAACTGCCATGGCTCCATCCTACAGAATCCTGGGATTTGTAGATTTGTGAAGCAACAGCAATATTTGGCAGGGAAGGCTAAACACCTTGTAAAATGACAAATCCCATGATTCCATGGGATGGAGCTACAGCACCTAAAGTGGTATCAAACTGCACTATTTCTACAGCCACAGTCTGTTCAGCTCATAGCTACTCAGATGTAAGCTTCACATTTTGTCTTTTCTTTGAATTTTCATAATGCCCCCCTAAAAGGACAGAAATTATGTTTTGAGTCCATCTTTCCTTCTGTTCTGCACTATCCCTCACTTCTTTAAAAATTTCCAGATTCTGGAAGGGGTGGTTGCATTGGACAATACAAAGGAAAATACAAAGGAAAGTAACAAATACTGCCACCTTTCTGTTTACAGGAATCCTCCAATAAATTGGGAGACTCACACAGGTGGAATGTCTTCTTCTATCCTAAATTCTAGATCCAGCTCACTATTTCAGTGGGAGTTTCTCTGAGGTAAGAGTGCACAGTACTACTAGAGTTTCAGTGTCTTTGGGTACAGTCCTATACACACTTATCTGCAAATGTCCCCTGAATTCAATGACACTTACTTCTGAGCAGACATTTCTAGGATTCCAAACGTACATGACAGTACTTGCTTTCTAAGCCTCATCATAACAATGTGCAAAAGTGTCAGAATAAATTCACAAGACCTTTCTTAGAATGTAAACAGTCTGGTAAATTGCTAAGACAGGTTTGTTTTTAAATCTGTTCCCCACTTATCATTATCAAAGCCATTGGAAAGATAGCTAAAACATTTTTTCTTAAACTTTCTCAATAGTGTGTTTAGAAGATTCTTTCTCTGTGTGTGTGTGTGTGTGCAAATATATATTTTAAATGGCATGTTTATTGGGTAAAAATCCAAATGGTTTACAGACTTATGTCGTACCTAAGGCAAGCCTATCTCAGAGTTTTTCTGGCAAGGTCTGTTTAGAGGGGATTTGTCTTTATCTTCTGCTGAGGCTGAGAGAATGTGACTTGCCCAAGGCCACCCAGGAGATTTCCATGGCCAAGCAGAGATTCAAACCCTGGTCTTCAGAGCCATAGTCTCATGCTCAAACCACTACACAATTCTGGCGCCTAAAAATCCAAACATTTTTGTCTGAAAATAGAGAAATATAAACGTATTTCCAAGTACACTTGTTTGGGAATGGGATGTATGTATTCAATGGGAGTTAGGATATTAAATATCATTGCTGTGTATGACTCCTATTCAGAGTTTTTAAAATGAGCTCTGATTTCATCTCTGTACTGTAGACACACTTTATCAGTCTTAAAGAATCATAATTCAATAGGAAGATGTTTTACTGTTCATAAAGAAAAATGCAGTTCATAGAGTGACAATTTCATCATTTTTTCTCTCTCTCAAGAAATTTCTGTCCCTTAAAAATACAAAAGAATTGGTTGCTGAGCCTTCTGAGCCTTTCACTGAATGAGCCCAAAATAGGAAATGGAAAGATCTGAGTATGATTAAATATTCTGTTGCTTAATTCAAAAGATACTGGACTAAATCCAGTGCAGTAGTGTAGCTATTAAAGGAGACAAAGTTAAGCCACTGTCCCCATGAAATTTTCCTTCAGTCCCCAAATTTCTAGCATTGCAGAGAATGAAACACTGAAAATTATCCACACCTATGTAGAATTCTTACATTTGCTGTGTTCACTTTTCCTTGATAAAGTTTCCCTCTCCTTTTCTTTGCATGTTTCTTAATGATAAACTGTTTTAACTTACAGCAGTGTCAAAATTTTGAGGCTGAACAAAAATGTCATTGAGAAGACAAAATTCTTACTTGGGTACAAGGCCCCCATTTTACACACACACACACACACACACACACACACACACACAACTTGTAGTTACGCCCTTGATCCTGGTTCGTTTCCGGCTCGAAGGAGACAAGATTTTTTTGCACCGCTGTGGTCCTTGGAATAGCGGTATATAAATAAAAAAATATTATTATTTTTATTATCCAGTGTCTTACTGGAGGAATTTTTGTAACTTTCTCCCCTTATTGTGCTCACTATAGCCTTCCACACTGACTGAAAAGTAGCTCAAGTAATTTCAAACCCCCTGGAGCCAGTTTTGAGGGTGTAGAAGGGCTGCATTTTCCTGTTTCACCAACATAAATTCTCCACCATTTAATTTTACACATTACCTTTTTCTTAGAAAATACTGTGATCCCCCCACCCTCCAGCCCTTTCCAAGTCCAGAAATATCCTGGAAATCAAATTTTACCTCAATGCTTCATGTGCCAGGAAACTGTTTCAATGAAGTCACCGCTGAAAACAATGGAAATTGTCATACAATCCTATATGTGTCTACTCAGAAATTAAGTTGATCAAGTACATGTGGTGAATTAATTGTTTCAGCAATCTGCAGAATTAGAGCTAAAGTGGATAAAATACCAGAAATCATGGCAGGTTTCCAACTCTACAGTACAACCAACAATAAGGAGTATTTACTATATAACCTCCTGTAGAAGGCTAGTCTGGCCCCCTTTCAGCTCTCCTTCCACCAGAAGGTAAAGACTTTTATTGCTTAGACAAGCTTTTGACTACAACTGGTTATTTTGATTGTTAAGATATTCTACTTTCAGCCTTATTCTTATTTGTTAAATGCTTTAAATTAAAGGTGAATTTATTTTATTTTTAAACTCTGTCTTTTTTGTTTTTAGATGTATTTTGTTTCAAAATGTGTTGTGAGCCACCATGGTTGGGAGAAAGGTGAGATAGAAATCAAGCAAACAAACAAAAATAAGTATACTACAACTGAGGTTTAAAAATCTGGATTCAGTTGTTCAACCAGCCTAGAGAAGATTCATTGCATCAATAGAAACTTAGAATGCCACTTGCTCTTAAATGGTAGGATGAGACCCTGGGGGAGTGAGGATGGAACTTGGATGCTCTGATCCCTCTTTTTTATGTGTAAAATTTACACAGGCATTGAGTTAAATATTGAATTTATTTAAATAAAACTGTTCTAATTTGAACAATGTTATAAAATGTTAAAATATGATCTCACATGAATGTGTGAATAAAAATATGCACACTAAATAAATAAAATAAATTTATTCATATACTATGTCTAGTGGGAGGGGGGGGATTTGATGTCCGCATGTAGATATAAAGGAGGTCCCAACGGTAAAATGTTTGAGCACATTTGTAGTATGCCAATATGAAATAGAGGGCTCATTTCGATAAACTGCAAGTTCCAAACAGTTCCTACACAGCAACACTTTTGATGTCTTCCCCCTGCCAGTGCTTATGCCACCATGAGTTTTCTTTTCCCAGGCCCACAGACTTACATGAGCCAAATAAAATGGTCTGACCTACTTTTCACAGCAAGCTGTGATGACTTGGGGTGAATCCAGACCTCTTCAACATCTCGGGACTTTAATCTGGAAGAGGGAAAAAATTGGAGGAGTTATCCAAGTTCATCCAAGTTCAGAGTTGGAAATCTGCATATTTGCATGTATTTGTGGACCATGCTCCATAGAGGTATTAGTGTGAGGCCAGGGGGAAGAATTCAGAAGTACATTCACATGCATGGAGGTAGGAGAAAACAAACAAACAAGCCCCAGGTCAGGCATGACCCATACATATTGTGATTTATCAGACTGGAACATGTTCGAAAGGAAAAACTACGTGACAGATTTCCCAAACCTGCCTTGGTGTGTGTAGACACTCCCATAGTCACTGGGCATTGGTGTCACCTGAAGGTAAACTGGATTTTCGTGTTAGTGTAGACCTGCCCTTAGCCAGTGGTTACAGTGTTGTAACCACATTAAGATCGGAGTCAAGCCCCAAATTGGCTTCAGCCTTGCAAAGGACCAGTCATTCAAGTGGTGTCAGGAGAAGATGGTGGCAATGCTAGGGAGCCAATCCAGGGTGCTGAGGGTTCTGGCAAGGAATCCAAAGTAATGCTGGTGGTATTATGTCCATTTTCAGCACTACCACCAACAATGACTAGTTGGATATTTTGATGATTAGTGTGAGATGCCAAGATAAGCGGTGTGGTTGGAACCACAGAATCAAGTCTCTAGGAAGTGTGGCATTGGATCTGTTATTCTCAAAACAGCACCAGTCCATCAAGCATGGAAAATTGCATTAGCGAAAAAAAATGTTAAAAATAATTTAACCTCAGATTAAAGCCCTGACATGAGATGGCTGTTAAAAACAGAACAGAAAAAAGGAAAAAAGAAGTAAAATCTCACCTGGACTATTTAAATTCTCACATGCTGTATTGTAAGCTTCCTGTATCCTCTTTAGATTTTGCCATCACAAGTAGTCATGCATTCATGTACACACTCTCAAACAAGGTGTCTGTGCAATTCTTTTATCATGTATAGCAAGGTGGGAGTCATGTGGCCCTCTACATCTTAGCAGCCCTAGTTATTCTAGCTCACGAAGAGAATGGCCAAAAATGGATAATCTTCATCTTCTACAGTGTGAGGATATGGACAAGATCCCCAGAGAGGTGACAGCCATCACATGTGTATGTGGCTATTGCCCTTCCTGCCATATTAAAAAACGTGAGTGGGAGACTGGTTGAGATAGTCAAAGGAGGAAGGGTTCCAACATGCTGAAAAAAGGAAGGTGTAAAACCCTTCCTGAAAAAGTCTTCCCTGAATCTCAGTGAATTGGGAAATGACTGGCAAATTTCTAACATCCAGTGGCATGTGGCGGACACTCAGCTTCAGCCTGGTTGTGAAACAGAGATAGCTTTGGCTTTGGGAGATGGATGGCGGAGTGTATTTCTGTTAGTTCTGCTGAACCTTACTGCAATGAGAAAGAGAGGAATATAATGGCTCCATTTCTTTCTGGAGGGGTGAGCACAAGAGATGCTAGGAAATTATTGTTTAACTCCTTGGCCTTAGGGTTCTGTTCTGTAGCTAATGCTATTTAAAATATACATGAAACTTCCTGAGTGTTGGGTCCAGTGCCACATGTTCACTGATGACATGCAACTCTGTTTTTCCATTCCACCTAAATTCACAGTAACTGTTTCAGTTTTAAACCAGTGTCTGTTAACAGTAATAGATCCACTGAAGCTTAGTAATAGATCCACTGAAGCTTAACCAATCAAATCTTAATGCAGATAAAACAGAAGTGCTCTTTGTACAACAAAGGGCAAATCAGTTAAGAGAGATTCAGCCTGTGCTGGATGGGGCATTTTCCTTCCAACAAGTAATGGTTGCGCCTAACAGCTGTTGATATGAATGTGGTGTTTCATCTTTTTTTAAAAAAAATTATTCTGGCAAATCTGATCAAGAGGGCTCAAACAAATCCTGCAGAAGAGGAAGATAGTATTTTGGAGGAAAAGATGACACCAAATACTGGGGGAAATAGAATTAATGAAGCAGGAGAAACTGGAGAGATGATGCATGAACCCAGCAACAAGCAGGAAAAATCAATAAGGAAGCAGATGGAAGGAATGAACCATGGGTTCAGTTGTCTTTACACTAATACATAAAGCATGGAAAATAAAGAAGATGAACTCGAGATGCTCAAAGGGAAGGGAGTTCATGATACATGGGAGTTTCTTAAAGGAGAGCTAGAAAGCACAATAGCAAACAATTCCAAGTAAAAAGAAAAGTGGGAAGTGTCTAAGAAAAACTGGGCGGAGATAACTTTCTCATGAGCTAAGGTTTAAAAGAGACATGGAAACAAGAAATGGAAGAAGGGAGGAATTACCAAAGAGGAAGATATACAAATACCTCATATTTGTAGGGAGGAAGCAAGGAAAACTAAAGGATGGCATGAATTCATGATCACTACAGAGGTTAAAATTATTACAAAGAATTTTTTGTTTGTCTATATTTGGAGCAAGATAAAGAAGAAGTAAATAATAGGATCATTGCTAGGAGAAGATGGTGAAATGCTAATGAGACAGTGAGAAAGCATAACTGATTGCTTAATACCTTCCCTACCTCAGTCTTTGCCCAAAAGAAAAAGATTGCTCTAACTGGTGAAAACAGAACAAATGATGGAGTAAAAGGTAAAGAGATGGCAAGGAAGGAGTGCCCAGAGGCCTCTCTGGCCATGATTGGGCTGGGACTGCAGTGAACATGTGGCTTGCTGCCTGCAGTACCAATCCATGCCACCCAGGAGCAAGATTAAAACGGCTCCTTTTTGATCCAGTCTTTTGGATTGGAGTGTGGTGTCAGAGCATCTTCCAGCCACTTTGGGGGTGTGCATCACGTAAACGTCACACCCCCAAAGTGTCTGGAAGCCGCTTTTCATGCTTGTGTTTTAGGGCCCAAACTGTTTTAAAAAAAAGAACTGGGGCCCGTTACAAACGGGCACTTTAGTACGCGCTCCGCGTGTGCTAGGGTTAAAAAGGGGCATCCTTTCCGGATGCCCCCAACCCTAGGACGCGCAGAGCACGCACAAAATGGCAGCGGCTGTTCCACATGGTCGCTGCCATGAGGACGTCATGACCATACCGCCTCTATATGGGGTGGCGCGGAAGTGACGTCCTCGCTCCACGCCAGGGCGTCTAGTGTGCCCTTAGCGCGGAGTAGGAAGGAGCTCCGTTTCAGAGCTCCTTCCTGGTTTGGTCCACTGGGCGCAGCCTTCACATGGCTGCGCCCAGCGGACCAAAGGAGAAAAGGGCCAAGCAGCCCCTTTCTCCTCCTCCCCGCCACCGCGGGGTATTCTTGGGGCTTGAAGCCCCAGGGACACCACTTTTCAGGCTGTGGGGAAGCGGCGTTTTGCCGCTTCCCCACAGTCTGAAAAGCGGTGGATCGGGGCCTCAGCGGCTGCCATTCTGGCCACTGAGGCCCCAATACACCGGGGAAAGGGGCGGGTACAGCCCGCCCCAAACAGACGGTCTGTAACCCGCCAAAGTATCTCATTCCACATATGAAACCAGAACATAAATTTAAAGCCTTTGGGGGAAAGATTATCAACTGATCCCTAAATTACTATTTTGAGAGGAACTAGCACTGATATCATTGGGACTAAACTGAAGAATTTCTTGTAGTCTAAGAGTTATGCAAGATTCAATTTAAACTAAAGGGTTAAACCTTTTAAATATGTAACTACAAAGTTAATGGAGCATACTAATCCATTCTGAGATCTAATGAAATACCCCACAATTTAAATTGCAATTAAACAGAGAAATGTCAACGGACATTGCACATCTCTACAAAACTGGGAAAAAAACCTGCCTCCCACAAACCTGCAGTTGTCATATTTTTTTAAAAAAAGAAGCTTGACATAATTGGAAAACAACCACAATAGTTGGTATCTGGTGGGGAAATGAATCTGCTCTGAGTCTGAGTGTGACCTTTAAAGAAGCAAAACATTACCCCAATATAGGTTCAGAACTATGGATAAATTTAAAGTCCAGATTTAAAACCCAGAATAGATTTACAGCACTGACACAGAAGCCACCAGCCAGTACTCATTTAAATATTAGCATTAAATATCATCAGTTAAACATATATGACAAGTATGAGTGGGTACCTTTATAATGTCAGAAAAAATGTGTAACATACTCTGTAAGGGGGGGGGGGGAGATAAGCCAACTTGACAAGGTCTGAATCAAGACATTTTGCTGTGTGCAGTGAAGCAATTAACTATGCCATCTACATGTCAAGGTGCAAAATACCCAAAGTCAGCCATGTTATTTTGGCACCTAAGGCAGAAAGTTCCACAAGCAGTTTTTCCTATGCCTGGCAGAAGAATGCAATAATATAAGATGAAATAATTAGCAATTTTCTGCCTTTTCATGGCATTCAAAATCTGCTGCCTGAGGCAGGTAATTATTCTGTCTAATAAGTCCAGCCCAAGGTGCTGAGGGAAATGATTACAAGTTAAAAATAATCATAAGTATAATCACAAGTGAAAAATTGATTACTTTGACTATTATTATTTACTTTCCTGACAAACCTCGCTATTAAGTTACCTTTGTTGATGAAACATTTATCCTTGATGAAGCATATCTGTGACAATTCCATCAGAATGCTTTGTATTGTTACTTTTTGATTAGTTTGGAAGACAAAATATCTATGGAAATTTAAAATAATCTTCAACCTAATAAACCACAGGATAAAATTTAGTAACAGATAATCTAGCTATGGTAGCATCAATTGATTCCTATCAGTTGATACTACTATATTCATAGAATCATACAGTTGGAAGAGAGCACAAGGGCCATCCAGTACAACCCCTGGCCATGCAGGAAATCACAATCAAAGATTCCCGACAGATGTCCACCCAGCGTCTGTTTAAAGACCTCCAAGGAACGAGACTCCATTACACACCGAGGAAGTGTGTTCCACTGTCGAATCATCTGACAAACAGATATTTATTTCGCAATGTATGGTTTGTGTCAAGTGGATTAGTATCAGCTTTTTCTCAACTATACATTCAGAAACAAACATATTTTTATCTTGATCGTTGAACTTCTGGTTGGAAAATCAGCCAAACCATACATCTAGTAATTATCTTCAGATTTAGCATGATCAAATTCATCTAGTAATGTGAGGTTCCTAAAATGCATGAAAAAATGGTTCTTGCATCATTTTCAACCTCTTTCTAAGAAATGCAACTAGTCTGCAACCAAATCTGTTTTTTCAGATTCAGCCATGTTTCTACACAACCCTCCTATGTGGCCCAGCCCGTGTGGTTCCAGGACTGGGTGGCTGGTGAGCTCAACAAATTCTGAGAGCCCAGAACTAGTTGCTCATTTTTCTGGATTACATCCCCTGCCTATTGTACATTGCATTCTTGACTTCAACATTTTTAGCCTATTTATCTTTCTCTACCTAATTCAGGGATGATAACATGGTAGGTGTAATGGATGGGTGTAATTTGACCTAGACATCCAACTTTGAGAAGTTTTAAAATCTTTGCTTCAGTGTGTTAGAAATTCATCTGTTATCAATATCCTCCCCTAAAAAAAAAACAGATATCACAGAAAATGCCTTTTGATTTCCACCTATATTCCACATACTGAAGATGGCTCTGGTAAAGGTGTTCAACAGGTTTGCTGAACAAATTTGATAGAGATTTCAGACTGCTCCCTCACTTTTTCTGTCCTGTGCCAGATCTACATGGAGCACCTACAGTCTAGGTCCAGTCTGGGTGAATATGTCTGTGTGACTCTGTGTTTCATGCACTCTGGATTTCTTTGGACATTTTGTCACCTACATGAGTGAAATTGTTTTAAAGCCTTCAGTAATCCCTAGAAGTAGCCTACCAATACATTTGCCATCTCTGGGAGAGCTCAAGATCACTACTGGATTACATCAGGTCCTTTGCCTCCTGCCCCAAGGACTCCAGTGAAAAGAGCCTGTTCTTAGCATGCCTGCCAGAGAGTAATCTGGAAAATCTGATCAACTTGATCAGCCTGAAACTTCAGAATGCATAGTATCTGGAATCATGGTCTTTGAGTTGCCTGTACATGCCAGTTCACACTTGGCCATGTGACGCCAGCCATAATCACTCCAGTGATGTCCAAGCCAAATCCTATGGAACTGGGAACAAAACAAAACAAAAACAAAAATAAAAACAAGCTTCATTTATATACCGCTTCATACAGCCTAAGCAGTGTCTATGTGGTTTACAACTGTAAGCTAATTTGCCCCTAACAATCTGGGTACTCATTTTAGTGACCTCCAAAGGATGCAAGCCTGAGTCAAGCTTGAGCCCTTTTGCTGGTCTTGAACTTGCAACCTTATGGTTTTGAGTGAGTGGCTGCAGTACAGGCATTTAAGCACTGTGCCACTAGGGCTCAAGCGCATAAAACCAGTGAGAAGTACAGATGCCAGCATCTGGGATCATGTTTTATAGCTTCAGGCAACTTTGCTAGGGCTTTGTTAGGACTTCATTAAACAGTAGCCTGGTTGTTGAAGGATCAAATTTAGAGCATCCAAGGCTAAAGGCACAAGTGATCCTGGAAGCTAAGCAGTTTCAACCCTAGTTAGTATTTGGATGGGAGACTTCCAAGCAATCCCAGGTAGGGTTGCCATAGCTGTCTACCTCCAAACCGGGACAAATGTAAAAAAAATGTGGGACAAATGTAAGACAAAATTTGGGCCCCTAAATGTAGGACATGTTTTGTAAATGGAGGACATGAACAACTAAAAAACAAAGATTCCTAAATTCAAAAAGCATTAATATAAACACATGCTTCTTAGGCATGCACAAAATGGTGCACAAGCAACTGAACTTACCAATTCCAGAATGTTGCCTTATAGCCAATTAGTTGTTGGGGGAGGAAGGGCACAGGGGCAATGTTTGGTTCTGCAGCCCCCCCCCCCAAAAAAGATGTCATCCTCATAGATCTCTAGCATACTGACATGTTCTCACTGGAGATTTGAGTGGAGAATCTCTCTCTTCTTCCTTATGTAGAATCATAGCTGGACACATCTGCTGTGTCCCTTGCACTGCCCTGGGCAGTAACAGGCTGTGGGAGAATGCTCTAATATGGAAAAAAGTTGCTTGTACTGGAGCAAATTGGGAAGGGGATGAAAATCCTTTAGTGCACCTTTATACTCTCTGAGCTCTTGGAAGGTAAGGAGAGTGTATCTTTTCCACCAAGGCTGAAGTTTGCTCATATGGAAGCTGCATTGGAAGGCTTGTAGAGTCCTGGAACTGGGTAATGCTTATACAGGATGAGTCTGTTTTACTGATTGTTTCAAGCTACTAATTGTTTCAATCCTGAATTCTACCATTTTCAGGATACTTCTGTGCATATAGACTGAGCCCCATTAGCTTTCACTTGTTCCTTCCAAGATACAAGTGACAGTAGCTGTAAAGCAGCTTAAATTGTTAATTTTTGCCCAGGGAAAATTGATCTTTGTGCCAATGATAACATTTAGCATATGCAGTTTAATTCAATAGACTGCTTTATATTATTAAATTCAGTTTGAGGTTGGGAAAAATTGAGATTACCTCAAGGGTATATTTTGTATAAAAATAACATGAATATGAGCCATGGTTGAGTGATATTAACCACATGAAAAAAAAAAGTGGAAGGCATACAAATGTAACATGAAAACTAAGCATAAAACCACACACATTTTTTTTTCCTTTGAAAATGTGTGTCCAGCTTTTATATGGTCTTATGTTACCCTTCTTAAAATGCAATGGTATTTGTGGAGAGCAGGTAGACATTACTGGTGATACACTAGGGAAGAAGGAGAGGGGGAAATCACTTTTCATGACATTTAATGTGGAGTAGAATATAATGAAAGATTCTCAGAATTGATTGATTGATCACTCTCTCATAGCATACTAATATCTGTTTTGTGTCATCGTCATGCTCCATGCCAAAGACTGAGGATTACTAGAGCAGGAGATTCATGAGAATCAGGCAACCTGCCCCTTGTACTGGATGTAGCAGTAAGATCATGCTTTCCCTCCAGAAGAGCTTGTTGGGCCACTTTCTAGCACAGCTTGTAAAAGTGCCTGGTTGACTACAACCCCCAGAATGTCATGTCTGGGCAATGATGTAAGTTGTAGTTCAAAATGAACTTTTCAAGTTCTGCTTTCTTTGTCAGAGCCAGTTATGTGAAGCAACTGCTGCAGCCAGTAGCTATGGTGGCCAGTCCAGCATCTATAGTAAGTCTCCAAGCATGACACCTCTCACTCCTGTTCCCCAATAAGCGGTGTTCAGAGACACATTGCCTTTGATACAGAGGGAAAACCTTCATACTTTGCAATATAATGATAATTATGAAAACAATTATTTTTATTCATTCATTTACATTCTGCCTTTCCCCAATACAGTGGTGCCTCGGGTTACGAAATTAATTCGTTCCACGGCCGCTTTCGTAACCCGAAAAGCCTTCGTAAGCCGAATTGCCATAGGCGCTAATGGGGAAAAGCCGCGTTTCGTGCGAAAAAGCCGAAAAAAGCACCAAAAATTTTCTTCGTATCCCGAAAAAACATTCGTAACCCGGAACAATGATTTCCTATGGGATTTTTTCGTATCCCAAAAATTTCGTAACCTGGGTATTTCGTATCCCGAGGTACCACTGTACTGGAACTTAAAGTGGTTTACAAATATTAAAACAAATACAGATTGAATACATACAAAGAAATAAATAAAAATCCTGTTGTTGTTAATATTTGCTTCCTGCTTCTTTCCTGTTTGTATGTTGTGCGTTTCTTTTTAACTGCACATATTACTTTTCAGCATGCGTGAACAATGAGCTTTTCTAGAATATATGGAGCCATTTACTTCTCTCCCAAAGGCTCAAAACAGAGAAAAGACAGAAGAGTGAAATCATGGATGGGATTTTTCACTGAGATTCTGGGAAGGTTTACAATGCAGTAATGTAACATAAATTTAAAGAGCAAGTGACAATCAAGGTGATTAAAATAAAAATCTCCAGTGGGACTTCTAAGGGGAAAGTAGTCAATAACCGGATGCTACAGCAGAGAAGGACTTTTTCCATGTCCCATGTCCTCTGACTGCTATAACTGATAGGACTCAGAAGAGGCCCCCTCCAGCAATTCTCATCTCTACCAGGTCTTTTGTAAAACCAATCACAATGCTCAGAAGAATCCATTTTCCCTCCAATCACTTTGGAGATAAATTCCAAAGAAACAGGGGAGTCCAAGGGCTGGGGCAGATAATGTCATCGTTCCTACGTATCAAATAGTCCCATGTCTTTAACCCATGTGATCCCTTGATCCACTGTACCATTGACTATAGCCTTCTCTGAATATGCCAAACATAGAAACCTCATATTACATATAGTATTTTTTATTTTTTTAAAAAATAGGTGCCTTAAATTTTGTCCCTGCAAACATAATCACATGAGGCATTCTTTCCCCTGCAATCATAATCACATGAAGAAGAAAGCAGGGCTATGCTTACTACCTTGTTACTGTTTCTGCATTGCCAAAGTCCCCATCCCACCCCAAAATCTGCATACTGTGAGGAAGGTCTGAAGGTTAGAGCCTGTGAAGCACATGTAAGATTCTCCTCCCACCCTGCCATGATTTAGAACCTACATCTACACTAAAGAAATAATGCAGTCTGACACTACTTTAGGTCTTTAGCCTTCTCTGCCAAAGAGTGCTGGTGCCTCACAAAACTACAACTCCCAGGATTCTGTAGGATGGAGTCATGGCAGTTAAAGTGGTGTCAAACTGCATTATTTCAACATTGTAGATGCACTTCTTCAGTAACATTTATTAGAGGCTAGAGCAATCTTCTCTAACCTGATGTTCTCATAGAATCCTAGAATCCTAGAGTTGGAAGAGACCACAAGGGCCATCCAGTCCAACCCCCTGCCATGCAGGAAATCTAAATCAAAGCATCCCTGACAGATGGCCATCTCTCTAGATGCTTGCCACCCTCACCCTTACCCTCAAAATACCTAACCATTTGCCCTGCTGCCTGGCTGATAGGAGATGAACTCACAATACTGATGGTTGTGTCCTGCTCCATTCAAGAGCAGCTACCTGTGAGTAGCATCTTCAGTATGTGCTATTCTGGAGGGTACCCATCCTTAGAAGCAGCTTTTCAGGAAGAGGCTTCAGAAGGAAGTAGGTGGATGTAGGCTTTTCCATGTAAGCAGTAGATTCTGGCCAGTGGAACATAGCAACACAGGGAAGTGTGTCATATTGTGCCAGTCCATTGGTCCATTCAAAGCCTGGAATTGTAGTCCCCTAAAGCAACTCTCCCAAGATCTATATCTATCACAGTGTTGACTACTCCGACTAATAGTAGTTCTGCAAGCTTTCAAACTGTGATCTTTCCCATCTCTTCCTGGAAGTGGCAGAAACTGAAGCTAGAAAACCTTGCACATTCATAGCATGAGGTCTTCCTCATCTCTGAGCAACATCCTTTCTCCAATCAAGGTCTGATTTAGCATCTTGATTGTTTTACTTCGATACAGCCCTGCATATAGGTTTTGGAACTGTATTTTGACTGATGAGAACATGATTGAGTTTCTTGGACCTGTTCTTCAAACACCAGCAGAGAAGGGGTTACTATAGTCTGTGCTGAAGAAATCATTATAAATCCCAGCTTCAAATCAAATAAATATTACACTTGTTCAGTGCCCACAAAAATGTTTCTGAAGTCTGGAAGTGACTACATGGCTACATACATGCAAACCCATTACTCCAGGGAAGCATATCTGTGTGTGGTGTGATGTGTTAAAGGTTTCAGTTCATAGATAAACAGCTGTATTGCACACATTGCCCTACTGTATGCTCCAGCAATTACTCACTTGAGTGGACAGCATGTAATTTTTTGCTTCTCCCAGGGCACTAGTAATTTGTAGTTCCCCACTTTTTAATGATTTGTTCAAAGGCTTTTGATGAATATGCGCATTATGTACCTTGCAGCTATGCTGGCCTATTTAGCATCTGACTCGGTGCCCTTTTCAGAGCTGTACATCTTGGAGGTGCTTAAAAGTGAAGTGTTCACAAAACTAGGTGCACTGGGGTATGGAAACACACGTTTAATAGATGTCACACAAGAACAACTTATGTAGGAAAAAGCATTAGATACTTCCCTTGAGTAATGATAATGTGAATTGGAGGGAAGCAAGCCAAATATTTCTTTTTGAATAGGACTCTTAGTTTCCAGCATTAGCGTGAGTCAGGGCATTCAAACAAGGCTTGAAGTGTTCCTAATCTTAATCCCCAAGTGCAAATCAGGTGAGACCTGACATTCCCTTTAGAGCGGGTAATTGATGTATAGGCTGAGCCCATGAAGTTGCTGCTCTGTGATATTTTAATGGATTCAGTACTATCTTCCTCACATTTGAAGTCTCACTCTTCTCTTTTGTCAGTGGAAATCAACTTACTTCCACTGAACAATATATGCCCTCTATTGTTCTTATTTAAGAAAAAGAAACTATTTATATTCAGCCCTCTTCAGGGTGATTTGGATGGCTAATAGCAGATTCAGATGCTGTATAAATGAGTCTCACTCTGTTAGAGGATTCAAAATATGAACAAACAGCATGGATTAAAATATGGTTTTGGATACACCAATTGGCTGGATGTTACATAGTCCAGAGACTGGGGTCCCTTTCACCCTACACAATTATAGTATTATCATTCAACTTTAATTGCTATAGCAAAACCCTATGGAATCCTGGGGCCTGTCCTTTGGGAAGGGTATTTAGAATTCTCAGCAAGAGAGTATTAGTACCACACCAAACTGTGGATCTCAGGCTTCCATAGGATAGTGCAATGGTAATTTATGTGGAACCATAACACAATAATTGTGTAGTGAGAAAGAATCTCTGGAAGGCAATTAAGGAAGCAGCTAGGAATAATAAATGGGACCATTCGTGGTTACGCTTATGTGTCCTTTGGATCCTTACTCTTGATTTTGTATAGCTTTTCCAATTGACATGCTGGCTAGAATTGATGGGAATTGTGGTACAACACATGCAGAGGATATTCAATTTTAAAAAAGCAAGCCTACAACATAGAGCAGCCTATGTCCCAAACCAAAGTCCTTAGTGTACCATTACACCTTTTGCCTCAATTTGGTGTTTCAAAGGCCCACCCATTGCTTCCACTGTGTAAGTTGCAGCTGGAAATGTGTGATTTGCAGTACAGAAACCTTGAGTGAAAGGCACTTAATTCCCTTTATCAGCGTTTTTCTCCTTCACAGTTCCCTTACACCAGCTGTTTCTCACCTGTTCAGTTTCTAGATCTTTGTTCTTTCTTTATATTATATTTTACCTCGATTTTTTCCCAAGGATCTCAGGGCATGGAGAAATCATCCCTTCCTGCTAAGGTTCTCATCTCTTATTGCACTGGCTGTAATTTAGGGGCATTGTTGTTTCCCTCTCAGTCTCTAGGGCATGTGCTATTGCAGGCCCTGGGCTGTCATGCAGTTCCCAGAGCTGCTTGTTATCCCCAAGGGGCCCCCAGGGAATAAAAAAAGAGATATTTTCAATTTTTGTTTTGTTTTTCTTGCAAAGATCTGCAAATTGTCTCTATGGAATGTGGAGGCGCGTTTTACCATGTTTTGACCCCTGAGCCATTTAAACCTGGGAGACGCCTTTTAACAACAGGAAGTAATCAAGTTAACTTCCAGTTTTAACCCCCCCACACACACCTAAAATGATCAGGGCCACCAAACAGTGGTAACAATAGCTCCCATAGCTCCCATGCAATAACTTCAATGTTTGTGGACATTTGGGACACACACACACACACACACACACACACACACACAATTACTATACATTTCTTTTTGCAGGGCTATGCAATTGGCCAGCATTGTGTAGTGGTTTGAACATAGGATTATGACTCTGCAGACAATGGTTTGAATCCCTGCTTGGTCATGTAAACCCACTGGGTTATGTTGTGCACACTATCTCAGCCTCAGAGAAACACAATGCAACCCCCCCTCTTGACAAATCTTGCCAAGAATACCCAATTATAGGTTCATCATAAGGTCACCATAAGTCAGTAATAACTTGAAAGCACATAGCAGCAGCAACAACAACAACAATACAGTGGGGGAGCGAGGATTGTAGCACTCCAAGGACTTTTGGGAGGTCTAATATGACTCCCAGCCTCCAATGGATGCCCATGCCCACCCCTGTGGTACTAGAAGAGAGGAAAGTATGACATATATATGATTCTTAGCCACAACACCTTTCTGTAATTATTCCCAGCTAGTGCCAAGGTGCTAGCATCTGCCACCATGGAGGCAGCAAATCTACTCTGGTTTTTACTGGCACTTCTCCTGAAGCTTCTCCCTCCTGAATGGGACCACTGTCAGTGCTGGACTCTAGTTCCCAAGCAGATTTGAACAGATATGGGAGGAGCAGTAGTGAAATCCAGAGTTTCAGTCTTTGGTGTGAAGATATTTGTATATGAAGTTTATCACACACAGTGCTTCTGTCACCCAAACTTCATCAAATGGGACAGAAGAGCCACCAGTGTGATGATGCCGCAGGCACTTCTAAAGTGGAACAGAAGCATTATCTCCATGGAATTGCTATGGAATCATCAGGGAAGCAGCTCTTTTCTTATTAACAGATTAATCCGTTAATAAGAAGAAAAGGGCTTCTCCACTGATGATTCCATGGTGATAACTCTTCCATTTCACTTTAGAAGTGACAGGCATGATCACACTGGTGATGCTTTCACCCTATTTTGATGACATTTGGGTGACGGTGGCACGACATTTGGAGCTCCATGAGATAAACCTCTAAGTGTTCAGCTTCTGCAGTGTCAGTATGCCAAAAATCTAGGAATGAAGAGGGACTGAGGAGAGATAGTGAGCACAAGCATTTGGTCCTATTGTGTAAAGTAGAAAGTGGAATGAATAATGTGCCTTCTGCTTGTAGAAGATCTGGCAGCAGTACCACAGAGAAAGTGGAGGAGTACAAACAATCTCTTGTAGGAATGGCATTGAGCCTTTCACCAGCCCCAGCAGCAGTGTGAGCACTGAACAAACTCCCCACATGTCATGTGGGCTGTAGGGAAAAGCCACGTTGGATACAAACCCTAGCAGGAGTGGTGCCAACTCATGCAGCAACCAGCCACATTTTACAATCTGTCAAAAATATTTTTGTACTTTCCTGCACTCCTCCTGACTGTAGGCTGCCATATTACTTGAGTAGACAAGTTTCACTCTATTTCTGTGCCCATTGACCCAGATTACATCCAGAGGTGTAGCTGTGGGAGGGTAAAAGTCCAGGGATGGAGGTTCGTCAACCAGTCCTGGATGGGATCACACTTCCCCTAAAGGACAAAGTTCGTAGTTTAGGAGTACTCCTGCATCCATCACTACAGTTATCATCTCAAGTGGATGAAATGGCCAGAAGTGCTTGGTACCAACTTCGGTTGATATGCCAACTGCATCCCTACCTGGACCAAAAGGACCTTGAAGCAGTGGTACACGCATTAGTAACCTCCTGTTTAGATTTTTGTAATGTGCTCTACATGGGGCTACCTTTGTACCAAGTTTGGAAGCTTCAGCTGGTTCAAAATGCAACAGCTAGACTGGTCACTGGAACATCAAGATCAGATCACATAACACCGGTGTTAAAATCTCTTCACTGGCTGCCAATTAGCTTCCGGGCACAATACAAAGTGCTGGTTATTACCTTTAAAGCCCTACATGGCTTGGGCCCGAGTTACTTGAGGGAACGCCTCTCCCTACACAATCCGCCCCACACTCTCAGAACATTCAGGAAGAACTTATTAGAGCTTCCAAAGACCAGGTGGATAACAACTTCCCACAGAGCATTTACTGCCATGGCCCCCAAATTGTGGAATAGCTTACCGGAAGAGATCTGCCTTCTCACCAACTTAGAAGCCTTTAAGAAGGCACTTAAGACAGATCTCTTCCAGCAGGCCTACCCTCCTGATCTTCTATAAGAGATCATAAGAAGATACTCCACTCTGATTATGATTATATGAAATTAGATGTTGATATAGTTATTTTATTGAATTAATAATACTGCTAAGATTTTATTGATTGTATTGTTTATATGGAATTGTATTTTTATTGATGTAATCCCACCTCGATCCACAGGGAGAGGTGGGAAATATATAAATAAAAACAATAATAATAATAGTTTTTATTATTGTTATTGTTATTATTATTATTATTATTATTATTATTATTATTATTATTAAAATGAGAATTCTGATACCCAAATGAAATTTTCCATCAATCCTTAAATTTCTAGCATTACAGAGTGAGACAATCAAAATCAAAATCACAGAATCATAGTATCATAGAGTTGGAAGATATCACAAGGGCCATCCAGTCCAACCCTCTCCCATGCAGGAACTTACAATCAAAGCACATTTGTCAAATGTCCATCCAGCCTCTGTTTAAAGCCCTCCAAAGAAGGAGACTCCACCACTCTCCGAGGGGGTGTGTTCCACGGTCAAACAGCAAAGTCAGGAAGTTCCTCCTAATGTTTAGGTGGAATCTCTTTTCCTGTTGCTTGCACCCATTGTTCCATGTCCTATTCTCTAGAGCAGCAAAAAACAAGCTTGCCCAATCCTCAATATGACATCCTTTCAACTAGTTAAACAGGGCTATCATATCACCTCTTAATCTTCTCTTCTCCAGGCTAAGCATACCCAGCTCCCACCCAAAACTTTTCTATTCTCTGGTTCACATTTCCTTGTAAAGAGTGCCTGCCCTTTTTCTTTGGATACCTAAAATGTATTTTTAGATGTTCAACTGATGTTTTCAGTTACTGCAGTGCTAGAAATTTGGGGCTGAAGTACTGGGATTTCATGGGGGGCATAATTCTTATTTGAGGGAGCAATACCCTTAATGTTGCCCTCATAGCTCTACCCTATTGTGCTAATGTCCATTTCCACATTCTGTTGACCCAGAAAAACCTGACTTCTTTACCTTTAACAGCCCCATACTTTGACATTACAAAGACCCATCTCTATCACAAAATATGGGTGTAAAATACCTGAAATCCTGTATCTCCCCATATGACTGAGTTCTGAGATCTTGACGAAAGGCTTTCTCTCAGTTCCACCATCCTCATAGGCTCATTTGGTAAATAACTTTTTGTGGCTGCTCCCAGGCTGTAGAACCATCTTCCTTGGTTGTCTAGGATGGGTCTGTTCTCCTTTTGTTTAGACATGCTGCAGTTGAAACATATTATTAATGGTGTGTGTGTGTGTGTGTGTGTGTGTGTGTGTGTGTGTGTGTGTGTGTCTGTCTGTCTGTCTGTCTGTGCCCCCCCCCCTTTCTCATTATGCTTTACAATGCTGTTAATGCATTTTAATTCAGCACTGGGTTTCAACATGATAGCCTATTTAATTGTTTTTAAATTGTTCTTCAGAGTTATAATTGACTGGCTTTTAAAAAGCTTCATCTTGTTTTAATACATGTTGTAGGGGCCTGTGAGAAAGGCATAATAATAATAATAATAATAATAATAATAATAATAATAATAATATTTATTTATATCCCGCTTCTCCCTGTATTGGATCAAGGTGGGTAACAAGATAGCAAAACCAATAAAATCAAGTAAAAAACAAAACAAAACAACCCCCCCCCCCGAAATAATAGTTAAAAGACATATTACATTTCAAGTTCCCAAACTCCCTCCCACCCTATAGAACAATAAAACAATTCCCAACCGATAGCCAATAAAATCAATCAAGATCATTCAATCCAATGGGAACAATCAGGTAAGTGGAAAAATTGGAATTCAATTCGGGAAGGCTTGCCAGAAAAGATCCATTTTTATTGCCTTCTTGAAGGCACCTAAAGATGTTATTTGGTGGATCTCATCCAGTAAATCGTTCCAGATTTTTGGAGTGGCAACAAAAAATGTCCTCTGGGAAGTAGTTACTAGTCTAGTTCTCTCTGACTGCAATAGATTCATCCCAGAGGACCTGAGAATGCAGGAAGGATTATATGGGAGGAGGCATTCCCTCAGGTATGTTGGACCCATGCCATTTAGGGTTTTATACGTAATAACCAACACTTTATACTGTGCCCGGAAGCAAATGGGGAGCCAGTGTAGGGATTTTAAAATAAGTGTAATGGATTCAAATTTTGAACTCCCTGTTACCAATCTGGCTGCCATATTTTGTACCAACTGCAGCTTCCGAGCATGGCATGAGGGTTGCCTCAAGAAAAGCACATTGCAGAAATCGAGACGAGAGGTTACCAGTGAGTGTACAACTGTTTCTAGGTTTTCCTGTTCCAGGAAGGGTCGTAGCTGGCGAATCAGCCAAAGCTGATAACAGGCACTCCTAGCTGTTGCATCCACCTGAGATGACAGCTAAAGTGACAAATCCAGGAGTACCCCCAAGCTACGAACACAGTCCTTTAGCTGAAGTGTGACCCCATCCAGAACTGGAGAACAGATCACCATACCCAGATTGGGATTGCCTATAGCGAGTACCTCTGTTTTATTTGGATTCAATTTAAGTCTATTTTCCCTCATCCAATCCATTACCGACCTCAGACAGTCATTCAGAGGGGAGATGCCATCCTTGGTCACTGAAGCAGTTCGAGACATAGAGAAGCAGACTTGGGTGTCATCAGCATACTGATAACACTGCGCCCCATGTCTCCGGATGATCTCACCCAGTGGCTTCATGTAAATGTTGAAAAGCATTGGTGACAGTATCGTGCCCTGAGGGAGACCCGATGTGAGCTCCCTCTTGGCCGAACAACTGTCGCCAAGCGACACAATCTGGAATCTGCCTGAGAGATAGGACCGGAACCATTGCAAAGCAGTGCCCCCAATTCCCAATTCCCTCAGGCATTCCAGAAGGATAGCATGGTCGATGTTATCGAAGGCTGCTGAGAGGTCCAAGAGCACCAACAGGGCCACACTTCCCCTGTCGATGCACAGACAGAGATCATCGACCAAGGCAACCATGGTGGTCTCCACTCTGTGTCCTGATATAACACTGGTTTGAAATGGATCAAGATAATCGGTGTCATCCAAGACTGCCTGGAGTTGGCTGGCAACGGCCCTCTCGATCACCTTACCCAAAAACGGTAAAAGTGATACTGGCCGATATTTGGATCTTTCAAAGGGGCAAGGGAAGACTTTTTAAGAATTGGTTTGACCACAGCCAGTTTTAGACTGGCTGGAACACAGCCTTCTCTCCATTAATTATGGATCTTAAGAGACTCCTAGTAGCCTCCCCTCCCTGGATGGCTAACCATGAGAGGCAGGAGTCGCGAGGGCAAGTGGTCTTTTTGACCTTTCCAAGCAGCTTGTCTACATCATCAGTACTCAGAGACTGAAACTGATACAAAACAATGTCATTAGCGGAGTCACTGGATACCTCTCTTGTTGTTTCTGTATTAAGGCTGGTGTCTAAGTCGGCCCTTATCCGAGAGATTTCATCTGCAAAGTAGTCATTGAAAGTATCACAGCAGGCCCCTGTTGGTTGTAGTAACAGGTTCAAGGTGGGAGGAGTCTGAGTTAACTTCTTAACAACCTTGAAAAGCTCTGCCGGACGAGACTTTGCAGATGCAATAGATGCAGAAAAGTAAGATTTCTTTGCTGCATTTATTACCACTCAATAGGCTTTAAGAGAAGTCCTATGATGTGTCTTGTCGAATAAGTGACGAGTCTTTTGCCAGTGGCACTCTAGTCATTGTACAGCCTGCTTCATTTTCCTAAGATCTTCAGTATACCATGGATTCCTATTAGAAGCGGGCTGAAAAGGACGCTTGGGAGCGATTGTGTCAATAGCCTTCGTGAGATCGTTGTTCCAGGTGGTTAGCAAGGCTTCGACAGAGTTGCCGATGTTACCAGCCATTGCACTCTCTAGGGCTTCCTGAAACGTTTTGGGTTCCATTAACCTTCGAGGGCAGACCATTCTAATAGGTCCGCCACCCGCAGGGAGGTCATTGGTAATGGCCTTCAGTCCAACCTTAACCAGGAAATGATCCGTCCATGAAAGGGGGAAAGTTTGAATTACTTCCGCCCATGGATGTTCCTGCTCCGAACAAAAGACTGCATTGAGAGTATGACCAGCACAATGCATGGGCCCAAAGACGATCTGGGATAGGCCCATGTTGGTCATGGCACACATGAACTCCCGAGCCACCCCTGTAAGATCTGATGAACTGGATTCGAGGGGGATGTTGAAATTTCCCAGAACCAGAAGCCTGGGAGTCTCCAACATCAGTTCCGAGACAGTTCAATTACGGGGTGGTTGGTATACCAACAGAATCCCCAGACTGTCCCTTGTTTTCAGATAAAGGTACATAGCCTCGATGTGGCTGAGTTGTCAGAGAGGTATCCTGGTCAGGTTAAGATTGTTCTTATGGACTATGGCCACACCTCCCCCTTGCCCGCTTCCCCTTACCTTCTCCTTAACGGCATACCTGGCTGGGAGAGCTTGAGCCCATGTCACACAGCTATTATCCCCTAGCCAGGTTTCCATGATACAAGCCAAGTCAGCATCTTCATCGGTGAGTAGGTCGTACAGGATATGGGTTTTGTTCTTAACTGACCTGGCATTACCAAGGAGCAGTGAAAGGTTCAGTGGATGGACTGGTACATTCTCCAGAACCTTAGAGTTAACATGGTGAATGTAAGGAGAGATAGATTTTAAGCACTTAACTCACCTTCCTTTTTGATGATATATCACCCTGTTACCACTGTACCTCCCGTATCCCTGCACAACTCTAATGGCCGCTCCGCATATGTTGTTTAAGGACTCCACATTTCCACTCAAACCATATGATGTTACTTCCCCATTCCTGTTTCCCTCCATATATCATCAAGAGGTCAGATTCCCCAATGAAGTCAAAGGAGTTATGGAGCCCTGTGTTATCTTAGCGGGGGCGGGGAAGATGTTCCAATCAGTGTTCCCATTCAGGACAGTGTTCATAGAATAAAACATGCACAAAGAGACAAAGTTATGGAGGGAGGGCGCTCTTTCTTCAAGCTAGCCCTGATGGAGCTGGGCCTGCCTGGTCACTCCCTCGCAGACTGGAAGGTGACAGTTAAGGAGGGAGGAGCCTTTTTCTTCAGGCTAGCCCTGATGGAGCTGGGGCTGCCTGTTCACTCCCTTGCAGGCCGAAGGATGACATAAAATTCAAAATGACCTGAATAGACTAGAAAGCTGGGCCAAAGCTAACAAAATGAAATTCAACACGGAGAAATGTAAGGTACTGTACTTAGGGCGGAAAAATGAAATGCACAGATATAGGATGGGCGACACCTTGCTGAACGATATTACATGTAAAAGGGATCTAGGAGTCCACGTAGACAACAAGTTGAACATGAGTCAATAGTGTGATATGGCAGCAAAAAAGGCCAATGCAATTTTAGGCCTCATCAATAAAAGTATAGTGTCTAGATCAAGAGAAGTAATAGTGCCACTATATTCTGCTTTGGTCAGGCCCCACCTGTAATATTGTGTCCAGATCTGGGCACCACAATTCAAAAAGGACATTAAGAAACTGGAGTGTGTCCAAAGGAGGGCAACTAAAATGGTGAAGCATCTGGAAACCATGTCCTATGAGGAATGACTTAGGGAGCTGGGGATGTTTAGTATGGAAAAGAGAAGGTTAAGAGGTGATATGATAGCCTTGTTTAAATATTTGAAGGGATGTTATATTGAGGAGGGAGCAAGCTTGTTTTCTGCTGCTCCAGAGAACAGGATGCAGAACAATGGATGCAAGCTCCAGGAAAAGAGATTCCACCTCAACATTAGGAGGAACTTCCTGGCAGTAAGGGCTGTTCGACAGTGGAATAAACTCCCTCGAAGTGTAGCAGAGTCTCCCTCCTTGGAGGTCTTTAAACAGAGGCTGGATGGCCATCTGTCAAGGATGCTTTGACTGAGATTTCCTGCATGGCAGGGAGTTGGACTGGATGGCCCTTGTGGTCTCTTCCAACTCTACGATTCTATGATTCTATGATTCTAAATAAGAGGATGGGATGCTGCTTGTAACCCTAATTCCTACCCATACAACATGGGATAGAATGAGGGATAGTGAAATGAGGTTGTCCCTGTCCAGCACTCTAACCAGTACAGTTTTATTTGCCTGACTTTAAGCTTTCTCTGCCTCCATATTCATCCCAAATTAAAACATTTATATGCTTCATAGGAAGTAGTTCTGTGGACATAATCCTTATCCTAAATACATTTGTCTTGATGCTCATCCAAGAGCCCTGGTGACACAGTGGTTAAGTGTCTGTACTGCAGCCACTAACTCACAAACCATAAGGTTGCGAGTTCAATACCAGCAAAAGGGCTCCAGCTCGACTCAGGATTGCAATCCCTCTGAGGTGTGTGTATGAAAATCTAGCCCTCATGGATAAATTAGCCAAACAAATATATTACTGTAGGGATTCTAAAAGTTGAGATGGGTTTTATAAAATCTGTCACCTGTGAATAATTTACACAAACCCAAATAGTCAGACAATCCATCCAGCAATAACTTGTTTGGATTGCATTGGGCTGACGCCTTCCTTTTCTCATATGCTTGTATGAATACACATGCATTCTCAATTTCATAAACAGTGCCATATTTATTGTTTAAATGATACCTGTTATATGCTGTTGTTATACTTGGTTGTGTACATTTAGTAGGCAAAACTAAAAATAACACAAAATAAAAAGTGAGCCCAGGTGGGTATACATTTACTGCTACCTGCAGCATGTTCATATTCAGGATTATAATGAAAAATTTGGAGCCAGACAGACATCTCCATTTTAGTTCATAATTGGAGCTCTGTTGGAAGTGGGTTCAGCTTAACCAGTTGCAGTGGCCTCAGTGTAACAAAGGCACGTTCCAGATGCGCAAAAAGTACATACTGGGGTACGTACTAGGGTTAGGAAAGGGCGTCCTTTCCGGACGCCCTAACCCTAGTACATACCTAGTACGTACAAAATGGCGGCGCCCATTCTACATGGGCAATGCCATTGGGACGTTATGACTGCGCCGCCTCCAAACAGAGTGGCGCGGAAGTGACATCCTGGCACCTGGGGCACCCTTCCTGCGGCGCCAGAAGGAGCTCCAAAAGGGCGGTCTGTAAACCGCCAAAGATAGCCAGCATGGTTAAATGAAAAGCAGATGATATGTGATACTTCTAAATACTTTATTACATAGGGTCTGCACCATCCAGCAGGGAATAAATGTCCACTGGGAAGAGTTAAGAAAAAGTTAAACACACATTTGTATTCTAATGCTTACATTATTAATTTTGCTGATATGTATGAGATATGTGTAAATTCACTTAGGTGCATGACTGTGAGTGAAAACCTATTAGTTTTAAAAGTCTCCCAAATTCTGTGTTTCATTGAGGATGCACACCTTCCAAAAAATTAGTGTACTTTTTGAATGATCATATTATGTGCATTTGGTTGTGGAGTCATAAATCCAGACTCCCTTAGACTGCTTTGGTGAAGTGCTTTCTTGCTTCAGTGTGTGTATTGTACATTTGACACTTCTAATGCTTTAAGACACACAATCTTAATAGGCTCCATTACACTCTTTGTCCATCCTTGTGTTTAGAGGGTGTTGTAAACTGCACTGTCAGGAGTTGGAGAGTCCCTTGGAGGATCAATGAAATACTACGGCAGGCACAGTTTAACAGTAGCAGAAGCAAGCAAGCTTGTTGCTTCTTTAGAATGAAAGGCACAGAGGTACCATGGGACCTTCTTAACATCAACTGGCCCCAGCATCAAGTATTCCCAGGCTGCCCATGTAATGTGAATTATTAGCAGATTGGAAGTGACATCAATTAGTTATAAGACTGTGTTTCTGATGGAAAATAAAAATGAGCTACTGTACACACAAATCTCAAATTCATCTCTACATTGCCTAGGGATTTTTTTCTCCCTTCTTTCCCACAATATCAATTATCAGTTTATAATATAATATTGTTGACTTAACAATGATATATTTATGGCTGAAGGCAGAAATGCATTTTGCATTAATAAATTGTTTTGAAATGGGTTTAAGGAATATTTTATTATATATGAAAGGCAGCTACAAACTGTATTTGGTGGTCTCTCAATCACTAGTACCTGTGGCCTGTTTGTGAGGCTAAGCATTTATCAGTGTGGCAGGAAATATTATACACGTGATAGACAGCTATTAGTTCTCCTCAAGCAGAAGTCCCTGTACCTTATATTCCCAACACCATGGGAAAAATTCACTTGGTATTTTCTTTCTGACAACTGTGCGGCTGTTCATAATTTGATGGAAAATTGATTAATCACACATTTAACTCAATGCAAGATCTTCTGCACTGTAATAAATTATGGCCATTAATCAATAAGTACAATGTAATTCCAGGAGTCTGGAGACATGCTGGTTTCTAATAGAAAAGCTTGCACTGAGGCCTTCCTGCCAGTGACCACTTCATCTAAGGTATTTTGCACCTGCCTCAATCCAATTAGATGACATAATTAATGAATCTCAATGCACTTGATAATTTGTTATACAAAAGGAAGAATGTTTTGGCACATCCATTAAATTCTGATGTACAGCCCTCTACAAAGACAGAAAGAGAGGGGGGGATGAACTAGACCAGACATGAGAGAGCAGTTGAAGCCTTATTCAGAAGTATACACTATGTGTATCTTGTGTGTAAACAAGTCAAATTGAAAATGAAGAAAAATCACATATGGACATATCTGCTCTGCTAGCAAATGAGAGAAATAATCTGTATGTGAATGTGTGTATGCATGTGTGTGTGCATGCACTTGCATATGCACATGCGCACATACATGCACACACGCGCGCACACACACACACAGAGTAGCCAGGCCATTTTACTCCTTTTATAACAAATTAAATGGTATGATTAGAGTAAGTAGTCAGGAAGTATTGTTTCCCAGCCAGTCTAATCAATGTTTCCTTGGTTAAGTATCAGTTACAGTTTTACATATCGCAGACCTTTTGCACCTGTTCGATGGAAACAGCAGACAGGCACTCATTTGATTTTATAGCGAGAGAAAAGCATGCACAGATAAAAAGAAAAGCCAGGCTGTTGGTAATTCTGTCACTAAGAGATGACATGAGCAGATTTTGTTTAGAGACTCTGAAAAACAATTAGCGGAGGATTAGAGGACTAAAAGGCCTTTCCTAGCTGTACCTGGAAAATACTTTGCCCATTTAATGCCTTCTAAGCTGTCATTGTGCTTGAACTTCAGTCCCAGTGATTAATGAAAAGCTGGAGGGCACAGCTAGGAGCTAAAGTCTCAATTATGAAAAAGCAGTAACTAGTTTAATGTGCTGATGCTTTTATACTTAAAGTGACAGCTGTGAAAAATGGCAATATTTCCAATCATGCTTTAATAATTTATCATTAATTTATTGGCATGTCCAATGCCCTTTACTCCCACTTTTCTTTTTCTCCTTTGAGGTTCACGGTGGCTTGACAGAGAGAAGAACAAGATCTCTTGCTAGTCAGGAAGGCTCAGTTTTCCTTTTGAGGAATAACAGCCCAATTCCTTAAACCTGCTTCAGCTGAAAGACTATACTTAGCATATGAATAGTAGTGCTGCTGCAGTAGGACTACTGTTATTTTTGTGGGCACCACTGGTAATATCTTTAAAATTATCACACTACGCATCACTTGAGACTATCGTCTTGTTGACAGTATGCATTAGTAGCTTATATGAAGAGGTACAGCATGGAACCCCAACAGTGGAATTTAGAAGATCCAACTTCATGATCAGTACTAGAGTTAGGCATCATGCCAAGTCCTCTTATTGACCTGATGGCCAGAGTCTTAACCTAAAATTACTATTTATTGTCTTGTTCAATATTTATATCTGTGATTGCATATTTATCATTGTGATTTTACATCTGTGCTTGCAAGACAGAATCGATACCAGATCAATTTGCCTAGAAATCAGTTGATTTAAGTCCCAGAAAAATTTCATTCGATTTAGGAGGGAAAATCAGCACATTTTTTATGGATAGATAAACTGAGCAAAATTCTCACCTGTCTGCATTGGCCAGGGACAGGAATTTTTCCGTCAGACAAAAATGGCACTCCTCAGCACTGAAAGGGGATGGCTTGGTGCTGAGTGCCGGAATGGGGCCTTTTGGAGGATGCTGCGGTGTGAGATGAAATCCGTTTATTTCTTGGTCACACGTGCACATGAGCATCCCCTTCCTGTGCCCATAACGGGGGGAAAAGGATGCGATAAACTTCCAAATTAGCTGAATCATCCTTCTGATTATAGGGAAAGCCTTGGAATGGACATATTCAAGAGGCAGAACTATTTCCCATATTTCAAAATCAACCAGTTGTAATGCATGGTGATCAGTGTACCCATGTAACAGAACAACAACATTATTTGATCAGAGAACTTTCCAGGTGTGTCTGAAATCACATAAAAGATTCCTTTCTCTCTTCTTATTTCCTCAAGATGGTGAGTGCCAGCTGTGCTGAGTCAATGCACATAAAAATCTCCAAGGACTAAAGGCATTATACACTATTTCTCTCCCCACCATTATACTACTGTAGCAGTAATCACATAAAAGAGGTTAAACTGGGAGATTGCAATTAGCTCATGGTGGCTATGTTTGCTTTATGAGGAAGGCAGGATTTGAACCAGATATTGCCATCCTGTGGATCTATAGAATCCTTGGATTTTAGAGTTTGAAGGAAATCCATGGGTCATCTAATCCAACCTCCTGCTAGTGGGGGAGTTCCATTCTGTCACTCCAACTCAAATATCAATACCATGTGTGTGTGTGTGTGTTTACGTAGAACATAACATTAGCAGACACTTCTGAATTGTGAGATCTGTGCATCATGACAAACCTGAAGCTGGCCCTAAGCATTATCCCTTTAGTTATGATAATAGCTAAGAAAGCTTCCTTCTGTCTTTAAATTAGGTCTTGGGAACTGCTGTATGTGTGTTATTGCCTCATTCCACTTCTTTTGTGTATGCATCCCCAGTGGAAGAAACCTAGTGCTGCAAAGCAGAAAGCTTTACATGGTTCTATTTTTCTTTGCAGAGTGAAGAAAAAAGGTAGAATAAACAAGAAGTCAAAAATAAGAAAACATTTTAGTGGAAGACATCACATATACCCTCACCATCATGTATGTGGTAGAGCTATGGTGAGAGAAAATCATCCTCTGGAAATACTCTGTGTCTCTCCACCAAGACCAGTTTCTCAAAACTTAAAAGCTAACAAGATGCAAATATGTCTGCACTCCATTTCCATATAAAGAAGCCAGTCAGACTGATAGATGGATTTTACTTCAACATGGCTGAGGGGCAAATATTTTCAAATAAAGCATGAGAACAGAGGCTGGCTTAGAGGCACAGAGCAGGCTTTCCCATGTTCTCATGAGAGTTTCCAAGGTATGATGTTCTTCTAGCACTTCATGTCCTTGCAGGCAACAAACATTCATCCAAATCACCCAAGATATTGCCAGGTGCAGATGTATGGCAAAACATGGTAAGGTTAACAATCTGCTAAATGCAAGCTGGGATGAAGAATTATTGTTCTGAGAGTTTTGAGGTGGGGGGAACTGTAACTCAAAATAACCAGCAGATACGTGCATTGAACTTGGTGACTGGTGGATTCTGGAAGCTCTGATGTAATAAAATTTCCTGAGAAATATTAACATGCGATCTGAAATAGAAGCACAGAATAAGTTACTTATTCAGCACAGAATAAGTAAATAGATAGTACACAAATATTTGGTTAATCTAAGTGAATATAAGTCTCTGGGACATGATGAACTACATCCAAGAGTATTAAAAGTACTGGCAAATGTAATATCAGAGCCATTTGCAATAATCTTTGAGAACTCCTGGAGAACAGGAGAAGTCCCAGTAGACTGGAGGAGGGCAAACGTTGTCCCCATCTTCAAAAAGGGATAAAAAGAAGATCCCAATAATTATCGTCCAGTTAGTCTGACATCAATACCAGGAAAGATTCTTGAGCAGATCATTAAACAGAGAGTCTGTGAACATCTAGAAGGCAATTCCATAATCACGAAAAGTCAACATGAATTTCAGAAAAACAAGTCATGCCAGACAAATCTTATCTCTTTCTTTGATAAAATTACCAACTTGGTAAGTGAAGGGAATGCTGTGGATATAGTATATCTTGATTCCAGTAAGGGTTTGACAAGGTTCCCTATGATATTCTTGCAAACAAACTTGTAAAATGTGGGCTAGACAAGGTAACTGTTACATGGATTTGTAATTGGTTGACTGGCCAAAGCCAAAGTGTGCTCAACAATGGCTCCATTTCATCCTGGAGAGAAGTGACCAGTGGGGTCCCACAGGGCTCTGTCTTGGACCCAGTGCTATTCAATACCTTTATCAATGACTTGGATGACAGAATTGGGGGCATATTTATCAATGTTCAGATGACACCAAACTAGTAAGAGTAGCTAATACCCCAGAGGACAGGATCAAAATTCAAAATGACCTGAATAGACTAGAAAGCTGTGCCAAAGCTAACAAAATGAAATTCAACAGGGAGAAATGTAGGGTACTGCACTTAGGGTGGAAAAATGAAATGTATAGATATAGGATGGGAGACACCTCGCTGAATGAGACTACATGTGAATGGGATCTAGGAATCCAAGTAGACCACAAGTTGAACATGAGTCAACAGTGTGATGCAGCAGCTAAAAAGGCCAATGCAATTTTAGGTCGCATCAATAAAAGTATAGTATCTATATCAAGGGAAGTAATAGTGCCACTCTATTCTGCTCTGGTCAGGCCCCATCTGGAATATTGTGTCCAGTTCTGAACACCACAATTCAAAAAAGATGTTGAGAAACTGGGGCATGTCCAAAGGAGGGCAACTAAAATGGTGAAGGGTCTGGAAACCATGCCTTATGAGGAATGCCTTAGGGAGCTGGGTATGTTTAGCCTGGAAAAGAGAAGGTTAAGAGGTGATATGATAGCCCTGTTTAAATATTTAAAGGGATGTCATATTGAGGAGGGAGCAAGCTTGTTTTCTGCCGCTCCAGAGAACAGGATGCAGAACAATGGATGCAAGCTCCAGGAAAAGAGATTCCACCTCAACATTAGGAGGAACTTCCTGGCAGTAAGGGGTGTTCAACAGTGGAATAAACTCCCTCAAAGTGTAGCAAAGTCTTCCCTCCTCGGAGGGCTTTAAACAGAGGCTGGATGGCCATCTGTCAGGGATGCTTTGATTGTGAGTTCTTGCATGGCAGGGGGTTGGACTGGATGGCCCTTGTGGTCTTTTCCAATTCTATGATTCTATGAAGAGGAGGGGAAAACGTTTTCTTTTTTACGCCAATGTTACCCTGGTCTTATTCTTTTTTGGACAAAATAAGTGGCATTGAACTCTATGGGATTTGTCTAAAAGTATGTTTAGGATTTGGGTCTAAACACTCCTTTTGTGTGAATGAAACCCATATCTTATTGATGAAAGAGGAATAAAAGGTTTGTAATATCTCCCTTTTCCACATGTAAGATTTATTTTTGATAAATCATTTTGGGATCCCATGGAATGTTCATGATATCACTGATAATTACTTGATTTCATACATGGAAATATAGCGTAGGCTGGTCATAATGCTGTGTTATAATGGCCTGTAAAACAAGACATTCCAGATTTATACTTTTGAGAGCTCTCTTAGTAGTTAATCTCCTGCTGACCACCTGCAGAGGAGAGCTGGAAGAGCTGCCTTTTGATCTTCTTTGTGAAAGGACCTTAAAGGGTGGGGAAAAATAGAGGGGAAATAAATGTGGATGAACCTTAAAAGGTTTTTGGTGAACATATTCGGTTCAGAATCATTTGGTGTTTTGAACAAGGAAAGTCCATATAGGACATGAATTGTATGGCTGGGGAATTGGAGGAGAGGCATATGGAATGGACATCTGTGTTTTAGGTCAGGCAGGATCTGCGTGCATTTAATGTAATGTTGCTAACTTCTCACAGGTCATTGCTTGCCTGTTAGACTCATTTGTAAAGGTTTCTGTTCTCTCATTGTGGGTCAATAAAAGACACCAGTTTGACCTGAATAGAGGAATAAGAGTGAGCAACGTTACTTGCTACAAATAGAATAATAGAATCACAGATTTGGAAGGAATTCTAATGGTCATCAAGCCTAACCTCCTGCCTGTGTAGCAATTCATAGCTAAAGCATCCACTAGGTCATCATCTGACCTCCAATGAAGAAGGGTCCTTCAGGGCCTGCAGCTGCCCCTTTTAGTGCTGGATTGGGGCCATGGCAACTACATGCTGCAGCCCCAATCTGATCTTTCCACTGGGAAAAAAGGAGCCACAAAAAGCAGCTCCTCTTTGCGCCACAGAAAGGGCAGCATAGCTGCCAGTGCCACAGTTTTTTGGCGCTCCTTTGGCACTGCATCATCTGGATGCAGCACCAGAGGAGCACTGTGATGCTACTCACCATGTGGTTGGGTGTGCAGCATCATTCTGGCATGGGGACAGAGTTCAGGCATGCGTCGTGCATATGCCACACCCCCATTCTACCCCAATGCCAGCCTTAATGGCCAGTTTGTGGAAGTTGTCACTTCCCAAGGTAGTCTATTTTAATTTCAAATTGCTCTTTCCATTGGGAAGTTCTTTGTAATATTCAGCTCAAATTTTCTTCCTTGAAATTTGAATCCAATGATTAAATCCAATTTAAGAAGTCACATTTTTGCAGTAGTTCTATCCAGAGCTAGCCCTACCATTAGACAGATTGAGTTGGCTGCATCAGGCAACCGACTATGTCATGGAACAGCAGGAAATTATTACTGTAATTAGATGTTAGTTATTATTATTGCATTTACTTATGGAGAATGTATTGATGATATTTTTTGTTCCAGGTGTCAGAGGTCTTGGATACAATGTACCATAACTTAGGTGCTGGTGCCATTTGTTGTTCTGCTTGAGTCAGTTGTGGTTCTGTTTTTGATTGTCTTCATTGTTCATTGATTTGCATCATGATTCTTACTGTGTTTAGTTTGCTCTACATGGTCTAAAAGAATCAGAAAGCCAATGTGGTTTAGTGATTTGGGTATGTCTAGGGCCCTGAAATACTAGGATTCAAATCCCCATTCAGTCATGGAAACCCTCTCTCAGCCTCAGTGATAGGCAACAAATATTGTCAAGAAAAGCGCAATAAAACTTTGACATAGGGTAACTATAAGTTGGAAATGACTTGAAGGCACACAACTTATTGAACCCCACTAACACAAAATTCTATGCTTTGAGAGTTTTCAATGTAGATCTATTTAGAAAGAAAAATTAGCAATTGGAGCAGACTACACCATGTAATTCTACATCATCCTTCATGAGAGAAGGCTGGCCCAGTACCATCAGGGGCTAGCCTGAAGAAGGAGGCTCCGCCCTCCCTAACTGTCATCTTTTGGCCTCTGAGGGAGAGAGACGGCTGGCCCAGTACCATCAGGGGCTGGCCTGAAGAAAGAGGCTCCTCCCTCCCTAACTGTCATCTTTCGGCCTCTGAGGGAGAGAGAAGGCTGGCACAGTACCATCAGGGACTAGCCTGAAGAAAGAGGCTCCTCCCTCCCTAACTGTCATCTTTTGGCCTCTGAGGGAGAGAGACGGCTGTACCATAAGGGCTAGCCTGAAGAAAGAGGCTCCTCCTCCCAACTGTCATCTTTCGGCCTCTGAGGGAGAGAGAGGCTGCACAGTACCATCAGGGACTAGCCTGAAGAAGGAGGCTCCTCCTCCCTAACTGTCATCTTTCGGCCTCTGAGGAGAGAGAAGCTGGCCAAATACCATCAGGGGCTAGCCGTGAAGAAAGAGGCTCCTCCCTCCCTACTGTCATCTTTTGGCCTCTGAGGGAGAGAGAAGGCTGGCCCAGTAACATCAGGGGCTAGCCTGAAGACAGAGGCTCCTCCCTCCCTAACTGTCATCTTTTGGCCTCTGAGGGAGAGAGAAGGCTGGCCCAGTACCATCAGGGGCTAGCCTGAAGAAAGAGGCTCCTCCCTCCCAAACGTGTCACTTTCGGCCCTGAGGGAGAGAGAAGGCTGGCCCAGTACCATCAGGGGCTAGCCTGAAGAAAGAGGCTCCTCCTCCCAAACTGTCATCTTTCGGCCTCTGAGGGAGAGAGAAGGCTGGCCCAGTACCATCAGGGGCTGGCCTGAAGAAAGAGGCTCCTCCCTCCTAACTGTCACTTTCGGCCTCTGAGGGAGAGAGAAGGCTGGCCCATACCATCAGGGCGAGCCTGAAGAAAGAGGCTCCTCCCTCCCTAACTGTCATCTTCGGCCTCTGAGGAGAGAGAAGGCTGGCCCAGTACCATCAGGGGCTAGCCTGAAGAAAGAGGCTCCTCCCCCCAAACTGTCATCTTTCGGCCTCTGAGGGAGAGAGAAGGCTGGCCCAATAACCATCAGGGGCAGCCTGAAGAAGGAGGCCTCCTCCCTCCCAAACTGTCATCTTTTGGCATCCTGAGGGAGAGAGAAGGCTGGCCCAATACACATCAGGGGCTAGCCAGAAGAAAGAGGCTCCTCCCTCCCTAACTGTCATCTTCGGCCTCTGAGGGAGAGAGAAGGCTGGCCCAAGTCCATCAGGGGCTAGCCTGAAAAGAAGGCTCCTCCCTCCCTAACTGTCATCTTTCAGCCTCTGAGGGAGAGAGAAGGCTGGCCCAGTATCAGGGGCTAGCCTGAAGAAAGAGGCTCCTCCTCTCTAACTGTCATCTTTCGGCCTCTGAGGGAGAGAGAAGGCTGGCCCATTTCCATCAGGGGCTAGGCTGAAGAAAGAGGCTCCTTCCTCCCTAACTGTAATCTTTCGGCCTCTGAGGAGAGAGAAGGCTGGCCCAGTTCCATCAAGGGCTAGCTGAAGAAAGACGCTCTCCCTCCCTAACTGTCATCTTTCGGCCTCTGAGGGAGAGAAGAATGCTGGACCTGATTCCCCCCCCCCCTCACCATTCCCTTCCCTTTTGTGTCGTGTCTTTTAGATTGTAAGCCTGTGGCAGGGAACGGTCCTGTTATCCCCTCTAATTGTAAACCGCTTGATTCCCAGTGATTGGGCGTATATAAATAAACCTATTATTATTATTATTATTATTATTATTATTATACATCTCTGCCACTCCTATAAACCAATGAGAATGACTTTCTCTCTTGTCAGTATTTCATAACCACTAGACCTCCAACAACAGCAGTTTGATAACTATACTGATGTAAGGAAGTCACAAAGTCGAGCATTTATGCTGGGGAAACCCTCCTTTGTCTATAGTTTTTTTGTGGGGTTTTCGGGCTATGTGGACATGGCCACATAGCCCGAAAACCCCACAAAAAACTATGGATACTGGCCATGAAAGCCTTCGACCTCCTTTGTCTAACTGCAACCACTCTTTAGATCCACCTAAGGAAATGGAATAGTGAAATTTACTAGCTTAAATGAGGGCCAGAGAAAATCAGGTGTCTCAAATAGTTCATCCTGTAAGGGTAGCAAATTGTTCTTGTATGGTTTACTATATGACTTATTATCACTATTTTATGCTTTTTGTTTTCATCACAGAGAGAGAAGGTGTTTATGGGATTTCCTTCCTGATCTACTTTGGGTATTGTGGACTTTCTCCAGATGAGAAAAAAATATATTGTTTTATCTCGGGCAAAAAAATTCTTGGGTCAGCCCTGGACTAGATGTCAAGAAGTGCCAGTCTAGTAATCTGATAAATATATACATATAGAAATCTAAACAAACTTTTGACAAATGCCTGCAAAAATAGAAATATAATCTTAGAACAGTCATATACTCCAAAAGGGTTGATCTGATACTTTTGTTACCTAATTTTATTTATTTTTGACTTTTAGAATGTTCCCTGTTCTTTAAAAAAGCATCTTGCTATTCAAATGTTCTGGGAAGATAGAGACTATCAAGAGGCAGGGAGACAAAAAACAAAACAAATCATGTTGTCAGGCTTTTTGAAGGGTGTGTGTAATTTTAATTTATTGAGCTATATACTTCTGCATTTCAATTATTTAGCCCAAATATGTAAAATGTAAACTACCTTATTTGTGTGTTTCCCTGTGTCCAAAGTGAATTCCAGGCCCTCAACCATCTGAGCTAATAAATAGAGAAAACAATTGTTAGGACAGAGTAACCAAATTGTTTGAATACCCAGTTCTTGAAACGAACTGGTTCAGGCCAAATTTTATTAACTCTGGATCAAACCAGATGGGTCCAATTAAGTTATGAAGCAACTGGGACCAATCTGATGACCCAGTTACCAAAATTCAGAGGAAAAAGCCAACTGTGTGTCTCTAATATGGTCAAAGTAAGAAAATGCCAGGACAGTATGGTGCAGAAGAAGGAGGACAGAGATTTGAAGCAGAAATCACACTAGTAGTGGGCATTCTGACTCAAGAAATGAAAAGCATATGAAGAGTGTTCTGTGCCCATTTACTTATCCACTTCTGCCAGTTGCCTTTGCTTTTCTTTAGTGTATTTCTTCATGTGTAGAGGTTGGGGATCATTTAGACGCTCCAGGAAAATGCACTAGTATATGTGGTGGGGAGATAGCATGTGGACAGAAGTAGCATGGGTTGTGTCAACTGAGCAATCAACAGTTTTCAGAATTGTTTTTTGTCTTATTGAAAAACAACAGATTTCACAAGTGCATAATGCAAAATCTCTGAAATTATATGTCTGCAAACAGGCTGGGTTAATTTCTTATTTAGAGTCTACCATGTATCCAAATTTTATGCAAATTTGTGAAAAAATATATAGCCACTTCGCTTTCCTAATGAAACTCAATAGTAATCCAGAATTCTCCATCTTGATTCCAAGTATGGACCAATTCAGACCCAATTTGTCTCAGGTCCAGATACCAAACTGGGCCCCAAACACAATCAGGGAGCTTGTCTACAGCCCTAATTCCACAATCTGATGTTCTTCCTGGGTGTCTCCTAGACTGAATCCACACCACAGTTACAGCTCTTTCATACTAGTTTAACTGTCATATTTCTGTCCTATGGAATCCTGGGTTCTGGAGTTTACTCTAAAATGCTGGGATTCAGAGGGACTGTACTAGAGCTATCCAGAAGAGAAAGCTAGGTATGTGGACAAGTCTACATAGGGAACACCAAACGCAGTGTGCAAACAAGAATCAAGGAACACAAGAGACACTGCAGACTGGGTAAGCCAGAAAAATCAGCAGTAGCAGAACTTGTTATAAACCATCCTGGGCATAAAATGTTGTTTGAAAACACTAAAATTCTGGACCATGTCAGGATGCACAGGGAAGCCATTGCAATCCATAAACACCTGGACAATTTCAACAGGAAAGAGGAAACCCTTAAAGTAAACAAGGTTTGGCTACCAGTTCTGAAAAATAGCAAGATGAAGACTCAACAAATGCAAATGAGAAATCTCCCAGGATCAGGGGTTTCCCAGCAGACAATGAGCACTAATCAAGCAGACACTCATCCTCCTCTTTTGAAGACCCTCCCACCCTGAGGCCTGCCATTAGTAACAGAACAATACACATGCAAATCACTCCTGCCTTCCCAGGGTCACACAGTATATACATACCCAAGTCCTTTCCAGGCAAGCATTCTCTGTGGATGCCAGCCACAGATGCTGGTGAATCATCAGGAAGAAACTCTTCTAGAACATGGCCACATAGCCTGAAAACCCCACAAAAAACTTTGGATGCCGGCCATGAAAGCCTTTGACTCAACAAAGCAAGCTTTTCTGGAATAGCAAGGGGGAGGATGGAGAGGGAGAGGAGGAGACATGGACACCACATGACTGTCTGGCCCCAGAACCGCTGCAGGAGTAACTTATCTCATCTGAAGACTAATGCTATACCAGCACAACTGTGAATTTATTGCCAGATTTTTCCTATCAAACAAGGTGTGGTTTGACAGCACTTTGAGTACAAGGCAGCAATGAGATGGAGATCGAATGTTGTGATAGGCATATGCAAAGGTGTTATGTTCCAACTGTTATAGCATTTTAAAAGCCCAGTTGATAAAGTCCCATGAATCCCAGAGTCTATAGGAAGTCTACAGGATGTAGCCTTGGTAGTTAAAGCAGTACCAAACTGTTATGATTATGCAGTATAGATATTACCATCCTAAAAGTTCCCATTCTGCTGAATTTCTAGGACACCCCCCCCACCCCCCACCCCAATTATACACTCCCAATTAGTGACTCCCAAGTAACCTCTATTGATTGCTCAGGGAGGTTTTTTTGTTGTTGTTCCATGAACTGATAATCTGAAAGCTGGCTATTTTATTTTTTCAAAAAGAAGAAATGCACCTTTAGTTCATTTTCACGGTGAATGGGAATGCAAATATAATTCTGTGGGGACTAATGTTGTTTGGTTAGCCACAAAACACATTTGACATTTACTGTTAAGTCTTTGTGTGTGTATTTTTGGAGTACACTGTTTAGAAGCACTGCAATAAATCTGAGAAAAGTGCTTCCACAAAGTTCATAGCAGCATTTGCCACCTTTAATATTAATAGAAGAGTCTCTTTTAAAGTGAGCGAGTTGAGAAAGGGACGGAAAGTAGAGTTTATAAAAGAAGATTAGTGGGTTTAATATGCACTGGAGAGTCAAAGAAAAATCTTATTACTGTATGGAGAAATTACCTCATAAAGAAGCTAATACAGCAGGCTGGGGAGTAATTTTTAACAAGGTTTTTATGATGCACAAGTGTAGGCAAGCTAATGAACTTATCTTTCTGGTTATGTTCACATTGGTGCAGAGTTACCCCCACCTTCTTCTCCAGTTGTTGTGTTTTTGAAAAAGTAAAACACATTTAATCACTTTCAATAAAAGGAAGTCATTAATTTGATAAATTAAACAAAATCTTCTGCTTTGCACTTCATTGAGCCCTAGCAATATGGTTAGAACCAGGATCAGATAATAACATTTAGTAAGAATTCAACTGGAAGATAAACGTCTTTATTATTTTGGGAGGAGGATGAGGGAAGGTAAAGTCTCGTGCTTTAAGGGCAAATATTCCATTCTGGACAGGCATTGCTAATTCTCACATAACTGATTTATATTGAAAGTCAATACATATTTATTTATTTAGAATTAACTCTGCAACACTCAGGGAAGTTGTATAAGGTTACAGGCATAAATGGGAAGGCCAAAGTACAGAACCTAACCAAACTTTTGTTTTAGAACTGCTGTTGAGTGTGAAAGAACCATGTGGTCTTTGACATTCATAAAACAGACATCTGAAGAATGTCATCTCCAATAGCAGGAACCCATGAGGGGGAAGAGATTGGTAAATACCAAATGTCCATCTGTCAGCACCCCAGCATGCCATGCAGAGGTATTGTTGAGGAAGAGAATGACCACATTTTTTTTTTGCCCAGATGCCAAAGACAGACTGCTGTGTAAAAGGGAGTCTTTCTTTATACTAAACCACAACGTATGCTGTTCAAATTAATTTACCCATACCCTAGCAGTTAGAATGAGGTTTGGAAGATATTTGCTGTTTGTTTAATGTCCACATATTGGAAAGGTTCATGACATTTTGAGACCAGGACCACACAACCTAGCATCACATTGATTTCGCTGTGCTTAAACATGATTAACATCATGCTTGGTTCTGAAATCTTGTCTGAAATATATTTACATTTACCTGACTTATCTCTGTTGTATCCAGCAAGATTTTTTTCTCTTCAAATATATAAGATTAGCATGCAAGCAGTCCTAAATATAACTAGCTATCACTGACATGGAGGATTTTGATGATTATTATCATAATAACCAATATCCAAGCTGGAGAACCCTGAATATCAACATTAAAAAACAAAAACAAAGCCAGAACACAGAGACATCCAGAAACTGGTGAAAGAAATAGCTTAAGAGAGGGATGGGCAACTGTGGAAGGATAGTCTCTGCCTTAGTCCCCCGGGTAACCTTGGAGGACTACACCCCTGCTACACCTACTCCTGCAAAATACATGGATGTGTGTCCCCAGATGTGTGTCCCCTAGGGGACAAGGGGGCATTTATACTATATTTTTGGCCCTTCCTGGGTCTTGTTACACCCAGGAGAGGTCTTTTTTAAAAAAAAAAACAGCAGGAAATGAAGTAACTTCTTGTTCACTTCCGGTTTCAAAAAGAAAGAAAAGAAAAGGACATCTCTTGGGCCTAAATCAGCTCAGGACAGGTCCAAAACGTGATAGAAATCCCCCCATCTCCCACAGGGCATTTTGGGGCAAAAAAAAAATTGAAATTTATTTTGCAGCATCTTGTTTAGCTGGAAAAGGGAGGGGGCTTTCAAATGTGGTGAAAATGCCCTCCACACCTCTTAGAGAGCCTTTTGGTGCATGTTGAATCATGTTGTAAAAAATGGGTGTATGAGGGCCACAAAAATGACTTGGATGTGCACTTTGCCCACCCATTGCTTAAGGACATACTTTATTTTATTTTTAGGTCTTTTAACCAATCTGCTAGTTTTGAAGATAATTTATGAGATCAGACTATGGTAGTTATCAGACAAGGGAAATTGGAAGTATAATCCAATGGCAATTCGAACGCAATCATGGGGTTTAATGTTATTGCGTGATAGACTACCACACACAATTTCAGGCAATGGGTATTCAGTCCGAACGCAATCATGGGCTTTCACGTTATTGCGTGAGAGGTGATCACACACCATTTTGGGCAATGGCAAGCTATTTTCGGGCAATAGGAAATCAGTTCAAATGCACTAGTGAATTCACATGAATGCATTCTGGCCCCACTTTCTTTTCATTCGAAATTAAGAGAAATTCCTCCCATGTGACAAACTCCTATAAGATCACTTATTTCACACTATAGTCCTGTACAGATTGTATAGAAGTCTGTTTCTGCTCATTGAGCTGCACATATCTAGGTCTGGATACAACATAAACTATGTAGAACAAGTATCACTCAGAAAATTTTATCTATGTTCCATCTAGCATAGTCACAGAAATTCAAAAGTGTTTTTGTTAGTGTCAGACTACTTCCATAGAAGAGCTGGAAATATCATCACTTAATCTTGTGGACATCTGTGGTACTAATGCATCACCTTGCAATATTGATCTTTATTCATGACTGAATGTGATCTAACTGAATAGTATGGTTCTTAAGGTGGCAGTGACATGTGCACATACCTTGAGGGAGAGTCTCATTCAATTTAATAGGATTTATTTCTGAGAAAAAGTAGGATTGCAATTTAAGTGCTAAAGCATTTTTTTTCACAATAGAAATACTATTGAAAACTACTTTTCTCATCTATATATATTCTGGTTATCTGTGCTAAGAAGTGATTCTGTCAAAACCCATTGTTATCCAGTTATTAATGTGGGTCTAGTCAGTTTGCATGGGTTACAAAAACTGACTTTGATGTATCCACAGTACACATAATTTAAAACAAGACTCATTGCAATTTTCTTTTTCCATTTGTTCTATGTAACCAAACAGCAAAAGTCAGATGATATGGACCACCTCTGCATAGGCATAGATGTTGCTTACTTGGACCTTGTGGTTCAAGAATATGCCTTCGGACCACATGCAGCCTGCCCAGTCTTCTCTCCCACTGTGAAATTTTTAAGTATCAAGAACCCCTTTTATATGGGAAGTGTCCAAAAGTTTTCTAAGCTAAAACAAGCTCTATTCTCCACACACCTTTTCTTAATCCCCAAACCATTTTTTTTTTAAATTAGAAGTGCCTGGTGAGGTCTTCAGGAGTTTGTTGGGGATCACCTAACCATGCTTTAGTTTAGTCTTTCTTCTGCTTTGTAAAGAAAAAAAAAACATGATAGCAGCCAGAGAATATCATGATACATGACTATGGGAGGAGTTGATGCCACTGTAAGAAGAATCACATTGAAAATTATGTATAACCTCAGTAACAATCTGGACCCATTTCAAACTGGCTTCCGGGCGGGTTACGGGGTTGAGACGGCCATGGTCGCCTTGGTCGATGATCTCCGTCTGAGCATCGACAGGGGAAGCGTGTCCCTGTTGGTGCTCTTGGACATCTCAGCGGCTTTCGATACCATAGACCATGGTATCCTTCTGGGGCGCCTCGCGGAGGTGGGGATTGGGGGCACTGCGCTCCAGTGGTTCCGTTCCTACCTCTCCGGGAGGTCCCAGATGGTGCAGCTGGGAGACGTGTGCTCCGATGAGAGGCCCCTTAAAACTGGGGTCCCTCAAGGGGCCATTCTGTCTCCCATGCTATTTAACATTTACATGAAACCGCTGGGAGAGATCATCCGGAGACATGGGGCGCGGGGTTATCAGTACGCTGATGACACCCAAATCATTTTCTCTATGTCTCCGACTGATGCAGTGACTGGGGATGGTGTCTCTCCTCTCGTGGCCTGTCTGGAGTCAGTAATGGGCTGGATGAGGGAAAACCGACTCAAATTGATCCAGAGAAAACGGAGGGACTAGTGAGGTTCCCCTGGTCCAGGAATGGCGGTGGTTCCACCTGTCCTGAACGGGGTCCACGCCCCTGTGAAGGACTCCGTGCGCAGTCTGGGCGGGCTTCTTGACTCGTCGCTTCACTCCTGACTGCTCAGGTGAATGCGACGGTCAGAGCACTTGTTATCAGCTTCGGCTGATTCGCCAGCGGCCGCCCATACCTGGCCCAGAGGGACCTAGAAACTGTTGTACATGCTCTGGTAACTTCGAGACTGGATTTCTGCAACGTACTCTACATGGGGCAACCCTTATACCAAACTCGGAAGCTGCAAATGGTGCAAAACATGGCAGCCCGGCTGGTCACTGGCGCTCCCAGGACCAGCCATATAACACCAGTATTAAAAGATCTCCATTGGCTGCCCATTCGCTTCCGAGCTCAATATAAGGTGTTGGTAATTACCTATAAAGCCCTAAATGGCTTGGGCCCAGGATACCTACAGGACCGCCTCTCCCCGTACATTCCGCCTCGCACCCTCAGAACGTCCGGGCAGCAGCTACTGAAGGTGCCTGGGGCTAGATTAGTCTCCACCACTCAGAGGACGTTCTCCATAGCTGCCCCAGCCCTTTGGAATGCGCTGCCCACAGAGCTCCGCTCGTCCACTACCCTGGCCCAATTTAGGAAGGACCTTAAAACCTTCCTATTCCAACAGGCATTCCCCGAGTAAATATCCTGTGGGCCTCCCTCCTCTTTCATGGCCAAGAGGTTGGGCTTTGGGGCTTTTACTGTTGGTTTGTTTTTAATGTGTTTTTATTGTAAACAGTTTGTATTTTTAATATGTTGTAAGCCGCCCTGATCGGAGGAAGGGCGGCATATAAATAAAATTTTTATTATTATTTATTATTATTAACAACTCATACAATGCAAAGGGATTTTGTAGCACCTTTCAGACTAAATGAAAAAGATAAGTCGATAGACTTTTGTAGACTCTCTTAGGCCCCATACAGACAGGCCAAAATAAAGCTGCTTCAAGTCACATTGGAGGTATGCTGTTTCAATGATGCATGTGTCCTAAGAGTCCGGAAGCTGCGCCAAAGCCACAATCCAGTCCTAAGGACTGGAGCGCAGCTTCCGGACTCTTAGGATGCATGCATCATTGAAACAACATACCTCCAATGTGACTTGAAGCAGCTTTATTTTGACCTGTCCGTATGGGGCCTTAGGTGCCAACTTTCAACATCAAATGTTGGGGAAATTAGCTTTTGCAATTTGTTTAGGTAACCTTTGGACTGTTTGCACCTCTTTATGCCAGTACTAACTGAGAACTCTAGGTTTGGGGTGAATTAAGAGTATCCAGCTTGGCGTAGTGGTTTGAATGTTGGACTGTGATTCTGGAGACCAGGGTTTCATTTCCTGCTTGGCCATGAAGCTTCACTGCATGACCTTTGGCAAGTCACATGCTCTTGGCCTTAGGGGAAGGCAATGGCAAGCCTCAGCTAAACAAATCTTGACAACAAAACCCCATGATAGGCACACACCACCACCACAAGGGTTTGATTTAGAAAATAAGGTAGCAAAGGCTGGATGCTCTTTCCTAGGAATCAACTATGGGATTCTGGACTGGTTTATGACTTTAACTTTAGTGTGACAAAAACTGTAATTGGATTACGATATCCCCAGAATGGATGGTTAGGGAAGTTTGGCAGGGAATACAAAATAGAAAATAGGCAGAGAAATTAGCTTACTGCTTTGAGTGTGAGGAGATCCTTCACCTGAAGTTGCAAGAGAAAATGCAGATGTCTTGGGGGAAGGAAGGAGCGCTTAGTTCACACATTTGTATTTGATTATCTTATTTACCTGGCTGTGCACATCCCTTGGGGCAAACTCCTTTTCTCCTGGGAACCTGAGCTGGTATTCTTGAAAGATCATCAATCTTTCAAAAGCCTGCTAGCTTCAGTTATGAAATAGGAAATTCTGAGGACCCAAAAAATACAGCATGGGGTATTCAGGGTGTGCTAACAAACCTTCGAGTACAAGAGACATAATCAATGCAACCATCCCTATCCTACCTCCAGTCTAGCTTTGTGCTTCATCAAGTAACCTATGAGAACAAAGCTGGGAAAAGTCTATCTCATTCAACCCACTCACTCAGGTCCCAGAAATGTGCATCATGTTGCCTCAATCCTATTGGCTAGTAGTTATTTTATTATTGTTTGGCCTAGCATTTGTTAGCTGCAATAAGACCAAAAGGCAGGGCAATCTGGATGTTGAAAAGCAGGGGAAAGACTAAAATGGCATAGGTTTCAAGTACCTATCCCAGCAATAAGCAGAGATGATTAAAATTATAGATACCATTTATTAAAATATTATGTAAGATAGGTGGCCATTAGAAGAACCTATCCCATGCAGGAGCTCATAATATCCTGTATTCTAATTATTGAAATATTGCTATGTTGCAGACATACATTACATGAATGTATAAGCTAGATACTATTAATTGTTGAGCAAGCAATGCAATGATGACCTCGCCAAGATGGGAATATTTATATGAAAAGAAAACGCTAACCAAATGGTACAACTAAATATGACCTTGTCAGAAGCATGCCTGGAAATGGAAAATCTGCTGGCAGGAGTTGAGTTTCTCTTGCTGCTTCCTTATTTTCTTGCTGCTTTGACCAGCTGAGTGAACCATCCTGTGATTTTGGAGAAACAGCTTGCTGATATCTCTAGTGAGATTTCAATAGGTTGTTCCAAGATCATTGAAGTGCAAGGATCTGGCACTAAAGAAGGTGGGCACTTCCCTGTGGATTTTCAAATGCAGGGAGAAGCTCTAGATGTGTATTATAAAACAGCCTGCATCCTGATGGTCATGAGCTCTTGTAGGGAGTTAGTTGGTATTTCATTGTCAGAAACTGCTGGCAGCTTTTGTGGGAGAAGGAGGCATGGCTTTTGTGACCTGGGATTCTTGGCCTCTTTCCCTTCCCTAGGCTATTTAAACAGAACTAGCTCACATGCCGGGAAGGGCTGGCTCGCCCTGCCAGTAGAGCCATGGCCGGAACTCGTCTCACTGCAGAGAGACCATCTGCTATCACTGTTCCACACAGGAAATGATCTCTGAATTAAAACAGTTCATACACACACAGCATGTTCCTTCCCGCAAGGAAAATAATGTATAAGGTGATTACAAATATACAACAAACAATATACAACTAAAAGAACACAGTGGTTACTCAGTGGATGAACAGGAGGGCAATTCAATGGTATAAGATGCTAATTTGACATGCCCCATTTTAAGATGATATAAACTAAAGGACTGGCCATTTGCTCCTGTCTTCTACTTTGAATGCTAAACAAGCAGAGGCTTGCATAGCCATACTTGCAGTGCCATCTTGTTTAACTCATATCAAGGAGAAATCTTTGTTCTTTCTGTTAGAAAGTTACTTACTCTTGTGAAGAACAGGTAGTGTAAATTGGAGAAAAAAGTATTTGTATGTGAGTGAGATCAGAGTGAGGGAGAATTTTATTCATTTTGATTAAAACCTGCCAACATTTCCTAAATCAGTATGGGAACCAGAATGTGGTTGTTCTTTAGCATTTTCACTTTTCTAGTTTGTGATGTAGTTTCTTTGGTTCTATTAGGAAAAAGGCACACAAACATGGATATATAAATGAAATATGCATTTTAAAAGCATTGTATACAGGATAAACACTTAAAAAAAATTACATGCATTAGCTAAATGTATATACAAAAATGCACATATGATGCCAAAGAGAATACCACTCTATATGTTAGGAGAAATACACACAAAAAACAACACTATTTCAAAAGCATAGTGAATCTGATCAAGAGTGCTTTAAATAAAATCATTGGGAGCTGGAGTTGATAGCTTAAAATATGTTCAAAAGCAACCACTAAACAGAAGAATCATAGAACCATAGAATCATAGCACTGGAAAAGACCACAAGGACCATTCAATCCAACTCCCTGTCATACAGGAATACATAAGCAAAGCACTCTTGACAGATGGCCATGCAGCTTCTGTTAAAAAATCTCCAAAGAAAGAAACTCACCCACAATGAGGCAGCATATTCCACAGTCAAATAGCTCTTACCGTCAGGAAACTCTTCCTAATGTTTAGATATTATCTTTTCCCCAGTAGTCCAAATCCATTGTTCCATTTCCTGAGTGAGGGAGAGACAGGGAGGCAGTAGAATAAGATAGAAAAGCAAACAATGTTCTAGATGTCTATATACAAATGCACAGAGTTTGGAAACCAAATGAGACAGGCTTGAAATACTAGTGCAGGAAGGTAAATGTGACTTTATAGATATAACATAGGCCTGAGACAGATGGGCAGGAAGTGGTGTGCTGTTGCCAAAACTAGAGTTCGGGAGCACACAGCAACTGCACGCTCCCTAACCCTAGCAACTGGCAGTGGCGCCATCATGGTGGCCTCCTGTCCCCATGGGGGCTGCCATGATGGCACAGCATCCACACATCGCAGACAGGAAGTGGCATCATGGTGGTGCCCCTTCCTGTTTGCAGTGCTGAAAAAAAACCCTGCTCTAGGCAGCTTCTTTTTGGCAGCATATTGGTACCGTGCAGTGTGGCTGCAGTGGCACTGACGAGGGGGAAACACGAGTGGTGTGGAGCCATCTGTCTGTCCAGCCCCATAGTCTTGGTGAGTTCATTCCCATGGTTGGAATATAACAATTAAATGATATAATCTGTTCAAAAAGAATAAATGGAAAAGGAAAAGATGGGAAGTAGTATTATATGTCAAAGACAAATTTCCCTACAAGTTATGGATTCATCTGAGAGTGTTCTCATCTTTTCCACATTTAATCACTTTTCTAATCAAAACATTATGGGGGACTTTATCAAATGCTTTGCTGAAACCCAGATAAATGACATCCACAGCATTCTCAACTAGTGACCTGATTGAAAAACAACGTAAGATTAGTTTGGTAAGTTTTTTTTTTAAAAAAAAAACCATGCTGGCTCCTGTTTATTACTGCATTGTAAGCATGAGTTCACTCAATATAGATGCTTGGGCTTTGTTGGTTGAGGTCACCTACATATCCACTCGTTTCGGGGGGGAAAGGGTAACAGTTTCTTAGACCTAGACAAGGACTGTTCCAAAGGTGGTGTTTCTCTTTTTGATTTTTTCAAAACAGGGGCATGGTTTGCTGAAGTGGTTGAACAGGGCAACTTTCTGAAGGGCTTACTGGGAAGGGTAAGACTCTCTCCTTTCTTCTCCCTTGTGTTGAGCTGAGAGAAAACTCATTTTGGCCCTTTAAACTCAATTTGCGACAGTGCAAATAAACTGATGGCAAACGGAAAAGTGAGAAGAGGAGAGAGAAACAAATATTTTTAATATTCTGAAACAGTGGGATGGCAAAGGATTAATCAGGACTCTCTTTGCCAAATTGAGACAGCTGGAGAGTATACAAATCCCTCCCCCACACCGAGTCATATCCAAAACCAGCCAAGTTATTTTGATGCACGAGGCAGGAAATCCTTTAGCACCTTTCCCATTCACTAGAATAAAAATAAAATAATGGAAAAAAATAACTAATAATTTGCTGCCCTTTTATGATATCCTAGAGTGAGGGGCATTGATACAAACCCCTCACTCCACCCAATAGTAGAGCATTCAGGCATATGGAATGAATGTGTCCACCTTGAGAACTTAAATGATCCCTACTGAATGAAACCCATGATCCATCTAGTCCCAAATCTTGCTACCTGTGGCTATTTTAAATATATTTTTAAAATTTTATTTACTTTATTTATATCCCACATTTCTCCCAGGATAGGACCCAAAGTGGCTGCCATAACAACATAAAAAGTTTTAAAACATTTTAAAACAAACTTAAAAACATCACATTAAAACACTATAAAACTGATTAAAAAATAATACAAAAGTTAAAAACAAAGAAAGCTTAGATCTATATTAAGAACTTTTACTGCTTAAGTATTACAAGCTTGCTTAAATCAAAATAATTTTGCTTGCTGGAGAAAGGAAGGTAGAGAGGGGGCCAGCCTAGCCTACTGTAGAAGGGAGTTCCAGAGGACGGGAGCAGCCACCAAGAAGGCTCTCTTTTGTATCCTCATCAAGTTAGCCTGTGATGGTCATGGGACTAAGAAAAAGCCTTCCCCTGATATCTTAAAACTCTGGCTGTTTCATATGAGGATATACAGCCTTCAAATAGTCTGGTTAAACCTTATGTACCTCATGATTGCCAGAACAAATCACTTCCATGTGACATATCATCCATAAGGCCAACCTGACATGTTGCAGCTCTGTGGATTACTTAATCATAAGCACGTCACAGCACTAGAAAAAACAAAACATGTCACTGAGAGCTGGTTTTCTTCCCTGCTCTAAGCCTAATTTCTTAGCATGGCCTGTGCAAGACCCACCCTGACCCAGCTGATTAAATTTTGGTTATTTATCATGGCAGGTGTGGCACTTAATTGCAGGGTATTTGGAAAGAGAGGGTAGCCTCAATGACTGGGATTCTTCAGCAGAGAAATCCTAGAGCAACCAAATTTAGGAAGAGGTCTGAAGTTGCAGTACCCATGTATTTATTGCCAATAAAGTATCAAATATATAATTTTGAAATGCCAACAAACTCAACCTGTAGGGATGTGGGATAGGTTTTAGTCTCTGAGCTGTGCATATGTTGCAGGAGAGGGTGGGAACTCCACCTGCTCTCAGCCTTGCTCTATTAAAAGCAACTAATCCTCATAAAACTGACCTTTCTGCTTTTTTCTCCATCTCTAATTTCCTGCATTCCTTACACTCCTCTATTCTCACTTCTCCCAATCTAATGTGCTTTTGAACACACTGATTCATAAACAGATGTTATAAATTACCTTTCTTGTCTCTGCTAACTCATCCCACATGCTTTATGTCATTTTATGAAATAGTTTTCCTTAACCTTTCCATTTGCCTCTGTTTTCCAATGGTCAGAATATTGTCTCTCCCCCCCCCCCCAGTACCCCCCCCCCCCTTTACAGAAGACAATGTACAGATAAATAATGAGAACTTTAATGCAAGCCAGAAGCATGGAAGACCTTCTTGTCCTCTTACGTATAGGGGCAGAATTTGCTCCTTACTTACACCCTTGTGAAACATGACAATAAACTCAAAGCAAAATAAACTGCAACTCCCTGTTGAAATTGCTTTAGAGCTCTGAAACAGTTTGGTACATTGCTCTGATTTAAAACTTATCTGTGATATAGTTCTCTCTCTCTCTCTCTCTCTCTCTCTCTCTCACACACACACACACACACACACACACACAATAAAATAGCAACAGTTTATTAAGCTGTTTATCAAGAAACTAGTTCCCATTCTGATTTGACATGTGAATGATTTATGTGGACAGCTGTTAGAAGATTATCATCTATATAGTAAATCATCTCTCAAGAGGCAGTTGCCCGCATTCTATGTAAAACCAAAGGTAAGTGACAGAATTTGGTGATTTGAAGAGTTGTCACCTCTCCCCAACCCAAAATTAGGTTCCAAATGGGAGCAAAGATTTTGAGCTGGTGTTTACAACACTTGGATTGAGAGGACAGTGACCTAAGAGAAGGTTCTCAGCTTGGATTTCTACATCACATTTTTGTGACAGCTGTACTCCAAATATCCTTCCTCCTGCATAGGTTTGAAAGTAGAGAGGAAGGAAAATTTTCAAGAGAAAGGAATGGGAAAAATTATACCTCTTTTCTTTGAAATCTTTCTTAAACCTTCCCCTTCTATGCCATTAAGGACTCTTTTTGACTTGTTCTAAAGAATTCTAAAATCTTAGAGTTGGTAGAGGCCTCATGGAACAAGTCCAGACCCCTGCTCATTTCAGGATGTTCAGCTAAGTTATCACCAGCAGGTAGCTGTTCAGAGTCTTTTTGAAGATGCCCAGAGAAGGAGACTCTACCACCTCTCTAGGAAATTGCTTCCATCATTAAACTGCTCTGGCTATCAGAAAGTTCCTTGTAATTTTCAATCGAAATCTACTCTTCTATAACTTCAAACCATTAGCAAACTATTTGCATCTGTCTCTATTGAAATTCATTTTATTAATTTCTGTCCAACTTTCTAGGTCCTTTTTGAATTCTGTCCCTATCTTCAAATGTTTTATCAGTTTTGTGTCATGTGGAAACTTTAAAAGGATTCCCTCTATCCTGTCATCTAAAGTCATTGATAAAAATGTTGAAGAATAATGATCCTAGGACAGAACCCTGAGGCATTCCACTCAAGACCTTCTTCCAGTTTGAGGCATTACTATTAATGCTGACTCTTTGAGCCTGGTTTTCCAACCAATTATAGACCCATCTGATAGTGTTCCCATCTATTCCACATTTTTATCAGTTTGCTTGTAATACTTAAGGGGGACACTATCAAATGCTTTGTTGAAATACAGATAAATGGCTTCTGCAGCATTCCCTGCATCTACTAAACTAGTTACCTGATCAAAAAAAGGATAGAAGATTAGTTTGGCAGGATTTGTTCTTGACAACCACATGCTGGATCCTACTTATCACTACATTGTAAGCATGAGATCTCTCAATATAGCTTGGATTCTGTTGGTTGTTGTCATTTATATAGCTACTCCATGGGAGGGAGGGAGGGAGGAAGGGAGGCTGTTTGGAGCAATTTCTTAGATCTACACAAGGACTCTTCCAATTTTTTTTAAATCATGGGCATGGCTTGCAGAAGTCTGAAAGTTAATTTTTTTCATGATAAAAAAAGTTAGTTACAATGTTTTAATACAAAAATGCCATTTTGCTGATGCTCTGTCACACTGTAACTCTAAGAGAAAGAATACCTAAAGAGAAGATTAGAAAGGATACTTTTTTTTTTGGAAATGTCTCAGAACTTAATAGAAACCCACTCAAGGATGGGAATAAAATATTGGATCAGATATCAGAGTAGTGTAGCATACTGGTTTGAGTGTTGAAATAGGACTTTGGGGAGACCCACTGGACAACTCACACATTCTCAGCCTCAGAGGAAGGCAATGTCAAATTGCTCCTGACAAAATCTAGCCAAGAATTCCCTGTGATAGGTTCCCCTTAGGATCATCATAAGTGGGAAACAACTTGAAGACTGACAAGAAAAAGAAGAGAAGGAAGGAAGGAAGGAAGGAAGGAAGGAAGGAAGGAAGGAGCAGCAGCCAGAAATTACTGGAATATAGTGCAGAAAAACAGAAATGTTTGGATATTGTAAAAACCTGAGAATTGCATAAACAGATAGCACACTCCAGCCACCTCCCAACACATTTGCCCCTTCTGTAGGACCTCTAAATGTTTTATGATTACATTTGGAAAAATAATTAATTTACATAATGCAGTACATGCATTCCTCCCAGTCCCTGGTTTTGAGCAGGGGCCTATTCACAACATGATTATAGTGCTATGATTCCATTTTAAGTGCCATAATATTGTTCTTATGGAATCTTGGGATTTGTAGTTTGCTGAGGCCCTTGAGCTCTCTGGCAGAGAATTCTAAATACCCTTCTCTAAAATGAAACTCCCAGGATTCCATAGGAAGGAACCTTGGCAGTTAAAGTGAACTCATAAAGCTTTATAACACTAGCAAGTTTCTGCGGACAAACGAGAATTAAATGGGAGTTAAACTACATTCGAATTTAAAGAAGACTTGCAAATTTTGTTAGTTTTTCACAGAAAATTAATGCAAAGTGCAATAACACAAAGTTAATCCGCAGTTAAAGTGGAGGAAACCAGCAGCTTTTCAAATTTGGAACTCAACCGAATTTAAAAAGCTGCTGGTTTCCTCCACTTTAACTGGAGATTAACTTCGTGTTATTTCACGTTAACTGCGATGTTGTGTGAAAAACTCTGGGCATTTCTGGGTTTCCTTCATGTTATATTGCACTTAGTTCCTGTTTGCCTTTGGGATCTCACTAGTGTGATAAACTCCTTAGAGTTATAATTCTGTACTGTGAACCCAGGTGTTTGGCTTTCTGTCAATCTACAGTCAGCCCTTCTTATACACTGATTTTTTTATACATGGATTCAAGCATTCACGGTTTGAAAATGTTCAAAAAAAGTATAAATTTCAAATATCAAACCTTGAATTTCCATTTTTATAAGGGACACCATTTTGCTATGTCATTATATTTAAAGGGACTTGAGCATCCACGGATTTTGTTATCCACGGGGGATCTTGTGTATAACAAGGGTCCATGGTATTTAATTTTTTTCACCTGACACCTTTAACTTTCTATAGCAAATTGCCTTTAATATTCCACAGATCTCACTTTTTTTCAGTGTGGTTGTGGCAAGTTGGGGATTTATTATTATTATTATTATTATTATTATTATTATTATTATTAAAATACCTTTTTTAATTTTCAGAGTTATATCCTTCTGTATTCTGAAGAAATGTACTCTGTTTAGGTCCCAAGCTGAATTACTTACAGACAGGAGTACTCAGGTTCAGCATCACAGGGAATGATGTGAATGGGAATGAAGCAATGCATTTTGATAACCAAAACATATGGAAAAGGGCTTTTGGATAATCAGGCTTTTTTTTCCCTATTTGTGATTTTAAATTAAACCCATCATTAGTGATAGTCAGTAAGGAACTAATTGCTAACATTATAGACATTAGCCATGACCCTGAACTATTTTTTAAGTATGCCCAAGGGCTTGCTTAATTCCTATTGTTTTGTTTCTTTGCTTCCCTTCCCTTGACATAAAGTGTGTGTATACTGAAACAATCTGAAACTCACCTGTGGAAAATAAAACTACACAAATCTTTTGAGCTTAAACAGCTTCATATACAATTCTTTGGATTGTGACCATATATCTAGTCTCCCCCCCAAAAAAAACAACAACAACAACCCTGTTCTATTAGATGGACTGTGTACCCTTCATAAAATACTTCTCGGATGTACATAAATAACTAATAAAGCCATATTCCTTTGAAAACTGTCTACAGTTTTCCAGTTCCCATGTGGAAACTAAAGTGAAATCCAATTAAACTGAATATTTGATAAGCAAGCCATGAAAGGGATATTTGATAAGCAAGCTTGCCAGGTTTTTTAAAATTTACAATTGGTTTTCAAGTTTCACAAAGTATGTCAAAATATTTTTTTTAAATGGTTTGTGACAAAGTGTATATACCTGTACAGGAAACTAAATAAATCTTGCTTGAATAATGACAATTGTCTACTTGTACAGCTCTTTGAGACCTCAGTTCAATATGTCCTATCTGAACTTCTCATCTTTCTACTCAAGCCTTTGTTATACTCTCCATCTGTCACCAATGCCATTACCTGTCTTGTTAAGGAGTACAAAGCTTCATATTTTTATTTGATTCTATAATTTTCTTTGCTTCCCATGTTCAGTCTATATTAAATGCATATTCTATCCTTTGATATAATATGGTGAACATTTGGCTCTTTCTTTCTATTCCTTTTGAGAAAGAACTTGTTCATACTCTCTCTTTGGGAGAATGAGGCAGTTACTCTTCTAACTGAGTAGCTAGGAGGCAGACGGAAGATTTTGGCAGAGAAAAATGTGCCACACAACTGAGTTTTTGCATCACAAACTGGCCTATTGGCTTCAGGTGCAGTAAAGGAAATTGTTCCATCACTGTTGAAGGAATATTCAGCTACCAGATGAGTTAATTTGACAACGAGAGAAAGGAACCAGCATATTGTTTTGGACTGCAACCATCCACAGTCGTCTCTCATTCCCATTTAGAACAGGTAACACCTTTATTTAATTCATTATTTTATAAACTCAGAAGGACATTTTCCAAGATCTGATTAGGCTGATGAGATATTTTATTGCACTATTCACTAAAATGGTTTTAAAACCCCACTTTAAACATCAGTGGGGACAGAAAGGAGAACATGATCACTCTCACCTAAGGATCTCACCACTTGCACCTCATTAACCAGGCCATCCCTGTTGGTTAGGATAGGTTCTAAAATAGCTGACCCCCTTGTTGCCTCTTCCATGTTGCACAATAAAATTGTCTTCCAGGTAAATGAGGAATTTGCTAGACCTTAAAATTTTGGCTGAGTTTGACTTCCAGCAAATACTGGGATAGTTGAAATTACCCATCACTACTACATCTCTCCTTTCTGAGTGTGTGGTCATTTGTTCTAGGAAGGCATCATCCAATTCCTCAGTCTGACCTGAGGGTATGTAGTACACTCCCACAATGACATCTCTGTTGTTTCCTGTACCTTGAATTTTTATCCAGATGCTCTCCAGCTGGATTGCAGGATTTAAGTCCTGGATCTCTTCACAGGTGTAAATATTCCTGACATATAATGCTATTCTTCCTCCTTTCCTGTTTGCCCTATTTGTCTTAGAAAGGTTATACCCCTGTATTAATACATTCCAATCATAAGAATCATCCCACCAGGTTTCAGTGATGCCTATTATACTGTATTTGCTTTGTTGTGCTAGGAGTTCAAGTTCATCTTGTTGATTTCCCATGCTCTGTGCATTAATGTAGAGACATCCATGACTTAAACTCCTAAAAAAAATTCTCTCCCACTGTTGGGTCCTTGCATTATTTGCTGTGTTCCCTCTATAACAGTTTGACTATTATCTCCAGCCACTGATGAACTCCTGCCTTCTAAAATACTCCCTCACATAACTCAGTTTAAAGTCCTCCTGATCAAAATTTTCAGATTATTGGCAAAAACATTTTTGCCAACTGGTGTGAGATGCAATCCATCCCTTGCCACACATCCCCTCTCCTGTATCTACAGGCCATGATCCAAGAATCCAAATCATTCTCTGTGGCACCATCTGCAGAGCCAGTTGTTCTCATCTGCTACTTTCCTCTCCCTTCCTGGACCATGCCTTTCAACTGGTAGAAGAGATGACCTATGCATTCAGTTCTTTCAGCTTCATATCTAGAGCCACTCCCTCCCTGGATTGGTCAAGGGTGTCCTCCATTTCAATACTTTGTTAGTTTATGATATTTTTATTCTGTTACTCAGAGAAAAAGTCTCTCTGATTGACTTGCTGTTGTCTGTCTTCAAGTTGTTTTTGACTTATGGTGATGTTAAGGTAAACCTGCCATGGGGTTTTATTGGCAAGATTTGTTCAGATGGTCTTTGCCTTTCTCTGAGGTTGAGAGAGTGTAATTGCCTAAGGTTACCTAGTGGATTTCCATGGTTGAGTGGAAATAAAAAACCTGGTTGCCAGAGTCATAGTCCACTGTTCAAACCAGTGCACTATATTGGTTCTCTAGTGACTTACAGTTAATTAAAATGATAGTTCAGGTCCCCACATTTATTATTTAAAAAGTCACAACTCAAAATAAAAAAAAAAGGATGGGAAGTAAAAAAGGTGAAAAAGTCAAGGCATCTTTCAGCATTGCCAATGGATATCTTCCTTTGTTAAAAGGAAGCTGTAGCAGTTTGATAGCACTTTACTCTCATGGCCCCATTCTACAGAATCTTGAGATTTGTTGTTTAATGAAGTATTTAGAACTCTTATTATGAGATTTCTTGTTCTTGGGTCATGCATTAGAGCTCTTTAGCAAATGATTTTAAGTAATTTACCAAACTATAAATCCATACCCTCCCACATTTCACAGATGAAAACTGGGACATGTGTGGCCTAGCAACATCAGAGGGTAGTCAAGATGGGAAAAGTTATTAATAATGGAGAATATGCAAGCTAAAAGAGGCTATAGCAGTTTGCTTTTGCCTGAGACATCTGGGAAGGGCAAGATTTTGCCCCTTTCTCTCCCTCCAATTGAGCTGAGTTTGCAGCAATTAAAGGATGCTGAGGATAAATGGTGGAAATAGGAGGAAATTAAAATTTGGACATGTTAAAAGCAACTGAAAAAGCAGCATAACCTTGGATTTATCAGGACTGTTCTGGCTAAATTGGGACAGTTGAAGAGCATGTGAATCCCAGGACTCCATAGAATGGAGCAATGGAACTCAGAGAGACACCAAATGACTCTGACAGTGAGGTGTAGATAGATTCAGTTATAGCCTGTTATTCCAGTACAACTGTTGAAGTAGGTTTTAACTACCAATCCAGCCAGTTGTATTATGGAGTGAGAAATCATCTTGTCCTTCACATCAGGCAGCAAAATATCTTGGCTTGAAACATAACCAATAGAGCAGGGGGTTATGTAGTGTAGTGAAATGTGAGTAAAACAAAGCTTCCACTTTGATTATTAGTTGATATTTTGCATGAAAAAAGTAAGTAAGAAAGAAGTTGATCTGAAAATTTCATTTGCATTGCAGTGAACATGCAAATATAATTGCATAATGATGTGCTTAATTTGCAGTGAACATGCACAAAATGTGCAGTGAACATGCACAGAGGAATAATGTAGTTGATAATGTTCAGAATGATGCTGTCAGGACAGGACTCTGGGGCAGCATTCAAAGATCTTACTCAGCTCATACAGCAGGACCAGATTACCATACTTTGGGGTACTGGAAGTAACTTGTATTACATTTTAAAACATAATATCATGACTTCATCATGGCCTGAGAACAGAAAAAGGAAATTCTGAAGTCTATGTATGATAGTGGCCAAAATCTATAAAGAAATGTATGGCACTTAAAAAAATGCTAGATATCAGTTATGTGAATGTTTTTGAACCAGATGCTAATTATGTGAATTTTAGCTATCCCTTATGACTGTTTTGCTCTTATGTGTGTGTGTTTTAAAAAAGATACATCTATGCCTCTTCCTCTTTATTTCATTCTATTTATTTATACATTTTACCTTTAAAATGATGATGATGATGATGATTATTATTATTATTATTATTAAACTTTATTTCTATAGCGCTGTAATTATACACAGCGCTGTACAAAGTCGGTAAAATAGGAGTAAATAAAAGCCTCCCAAGGCGTACATTCTAAGATAATAACAATTAAAAGAGGAATAGATAAAATTACCATATAGAAATGAAAAAACAGATTAAAAACATCAAATATCAAACAAATCACATCACATCAAATATTGTCAGACAGCCAGATTACAATCACAAATTCCCTGAGAACGCTTCCCTAAACAATATGGTTTTCAGCTCAGCCTTAAAGCTGGTTAGGGAAGTGATGAGCAGTGCATGCAGAGGAAGAAGGTTCCAGGAATGAGGGGCAGCAAGAGAGAAGGGACGGATCCGGGACGGGGCAGAGAAGATCCTGGGTTGAGAGAGGAGACTTAGGCTACCAGAGCGGAGAGTGCGAGTAGGGATGTAGGGAGAGAGAAGATCAGTTAAATAAAGAGGGGCCAGCCCATGCAGGGCTTTAAAGGTGAGTAGCAGAAGTTTGTACCTGATGCGGAAAGGAAAAGGGAGCCAGTGAAGGGAAGACAACAGAGGGGAGACATGATCATAACGGCGAGCGAGTGAAATAATGCGTGCAGCTGAATGCTGAACAGAAATTAATGGGTGGAGATGAGAGAGGGGAAGCCCTGCCAGGAGGAGGTTACAGTAGTCTAATCGTGAGACCACTAGGGCATGGACCAGTGTTTTTGCGGTAGAAGCTGAGAGGTATGGACGGATTTTGGTGATATTGTAGAGAAAAAATCTGCAGACTTTGGCTGTAGTCTGGATCTGAGGGATAAATGACAAAGAGGAGTCAAAGATGAAACCGAGACTGTGGGCTTCCTGGACCAGCTGGATAGAGATGTTATTGACAGAAATAGAAAAGGAGTAGTGAAGGGTGGGCTTAGGAGGGAAAACAAGAAGCTCGGTCTTGGACATATTGAGCTTCAGACGCCGATGGTGCATCCAGTGGGAGACAGCTGTTAAACAGGATGACACTTGTTGCTCTAGCTCTGGTGAAAGGTTAGGGGTGGAAAGGTACAGCTGGGTATCATCGGCGTAAAGATGGTAGGAGAAACCAAAAGAACTGATAAGTTTGCCAAGGGAGAGTGTGTATAAAGAGAACAGAAGGGGACCCAAAACAGAGTCCTGAGGAACTCCAACAGATAAGGGGACAGAAGACGAGGTCTGACCACCCAAGACCACTGAAAAAGATCGATCTGACAAGTAAGATGTTAACCAATCGAGAACAAGGCCCGAGAAACCAAGGTCAGAGAGTACATCTATTAGGAGACAGTGGTCCACGGTGTCGAAGGCTGCAGACAGATCGAGCAGGACAAGGATAGAATAAAGGCCATTCGCCTTGGCCCGCAAAAGTGATGTGGCAAGAGGATAACTGACGTAGGATAAAGGGAGATATGGGGATACTCAAATACATACATTGTTTCTGGGCATTACTTTCTATCAGCTTGGGGAGGCACTAGAGCAGTGATGTTGAACCTTTTGAGACTGAGTGCCCAGACTCAGAGGAGTTCCCGCACTGGGTGTCACCAGGTGTCATTGGGTGTCACCGGGTTCTGGAGGGGGGGGGGCCTGGGGGGCAAAGCTTTGGGGGGGCATGGGATTTCCGGGGAAACCTCACCCCCAAAAAACTCTGATGAAACTTGCCAAGTAAACTTAATGATAATTTCACCTTAGGTTCACCAGGAACAATTTGAAGGCACACATTTGATGAAGAGGCAGGAAAACCCACAAAAAAATTAAATTAAATTAAATTAAAAAATAACAGCAATGTATGAAATAAAATTATTAGGACAGGCAGAAAAACAAAAAAATTAAATTGAGTAGGGTGGTGTTGGTTTTCAGTGCTGAATGTTTCACAAAGCCCAGTCCAGAAGGGCCAAAAAAGACGCCCTCATCACACGCGAGGGGTGCCTCGGGGAGGCGCGCCCCTTGCACGTGACAAGGGCGTCAAAATCGCGGCAACCTGTACAGACGGGTGCCGCCATTATGACATGCTGGATGCATAGCGTCTGCACATCACGTCACCTTTACGACATCGCGAGTGCACCATTGGAGTACTGCGATGTTGTAATGGCATCTCAAGAAGAACCTGCTTTTCTGGAGGCTGCAGTTTCCCCACGGACCAATGCTGAGAGACTGTCCTTTTTGGGCGGTCTGTACCCCACCAAAGACAAACTTTAATTGGCACCATTCATTCAAATATATTTCCATGTTCCTTTCGTCGCAGCAGTCTCTTGCAAATGGAAAGCCATGTCTGTTGAATGAAGTTCAACTCTGCTGCTATTTTGCCAGATGTACATCACAATGTGCTCTTGTTAGTTTATATTGTAGGCCTTCTCAGATCTTTCTGTGGCAATACACTGTTTCATAATTCAGTATCTCTGTAGTTTTTCTGTCTCACTCTCTTGCTTGAACAGAATCAAGCTTAATCTTTCCTACCCCTCTCTTTTGACAATCAAGGAGTTTGATTATCTGGCAAACACAAGCAATAACTACAGATCACAGAACAACAACCAACACCATCTGATCAATCTGTTTGTGGTAATCGGTTGCAGCTGATGGAATTGTTGTTTGGCAGCTAGGTTTTATGGTCCAATCTGAGACACTGCTTCATGCAATGGAACAGATGGACATATAGTCCCTGGCAAATGGGGAAGACTCTTTCTCTTAAGCCAACACTGTACAGTTGTTGGAACCAAAGTGTTGGCACAGCATTTACACTCATGGTTGCTGTGCTCCTCTTCCACCTAGCTCCTTTACAGTACAGATTTACTTTACAAAGTCATCTGCCCAGATTACCAGGCAGTATAAGACAGAACCAAATGCCAAGGTTGTGAATTGATCCTTAAATAGGATGTTGGATGTAAAGAACGCTAATCGACACAACTAGGAATGGTGTAGCTTTCCTATTCTACTAATCTTTGGTTATCAAGGATGCCTTTGCATCATTTATCAAGTGGAGGATGTGGTTTTCATTGCAAGAACAACAACAAAAATCAACCCATAGGACTGGGCAACTACCAGCCTATCCATGAAAGCTATAACATCTCAGATACCACCATGCAGAGCCAGTTGGCATTAAGTAGGGATGCCATAATAGCGGGCATTGTCATTCAGTACCTATAATCCCATGTTTAGATACCCGCATTTCCCCTGCAGACAATCTGAATAATGAATCAAATGGTCTCTGCAGTAATTGGATCTTTTTTCTGTGTAATTAGCCATTTCCCACCCTGCATTATAATTTTAAGTAGTGTGGCTGAATTGAGCAACTCTTGAAATGAGTCATTATGCGAAGGCTTTCAGGGAAGTTATTTCTGGAGGTCTTGCTATGGAGGCTAAAATCTGTCTAAATTAAAAGAACTGACAAGCAGCAATCAAGGCTGCAAAAAAAGGATGCTCAGTAAGCAGCCCTATTACAATCAGAAAGAAAAGGGAAGCCGATCCCTGTCTTTTGCAGAGAAGCAGAGGAAATGATGAATACCTTAGGTAACTCATTCTGTGCAAAATCAATCTTTCACTGTCAATTTTAAATGAACTAATTTGTCCACAAATCTGCTCAGTCAGTTTGGAAGCATTCTCAGTTCATCCATATTAGCAAATCCTTTAATCTTGACTAGTCCACTGAGTAAGAAATCTAGAAATGTGTTAATATGACTGGACATATGTAGTAGGATAAGAATTGATTCTTTTAATTAGTGTCTACTCAAGTTATAGTGCCTTCTTTTCCTGAACTATTGACCCACTGATACATAAAAAAAGATTACTGTTATGACTAATATACCTTGCACAGATTAGTTTAACTCTTTCTTGATTGGTCATCAGTGGGCTGTCTTCTCTCTCTCCCCCTCTCTCTCCAGTGATCAAGAAAACAGATATTACAAATCCATGTTTTAAGAATTCTGCACCTTTATTATGTATCCTTTCATCACTATTTTCAAAATCCTGCCTGTTTTCCAAGCAGATCTAGACAACAGAAATCCACACACCTGTTTGTATTCTCCTTACACCTCTGAGTGGAAGATGATAAAGAATGATTGTTGTTTGCTATGGGAGGGTTAGACAGGGGTTTTGTGGGTTTTAATGTTTGATTTTTATGTACTATATAATGTTGTTACCCACTTCGATCCCCAAAATGGAAGAGGCGGGATATAAATAAATATTTCATTCATTCATTCAACTGCCCTCATGTCAGCCCCAACTCATAGTGACCCTGTGGATGAGACATCTCCAAGCCCCCCTATCCTCTACTGCCAGGGGTAGGCAACCTTTTTGAGCCAAGGGCCGGGTTGCTGTCCCTCAGACAACTGGGGGGCCGAACTCAAAATGGCGCTCAGAGCGGCGCGGAAGTTGCGGCAGGGGCAGAAATCGGCAGCAGGACTGGGCTGGGGCCGGTCCAAGGCCTCACTGGGCCAGATCCGGCCCGCGAGCCATAGGTTGCCGCCCCCTGCTCTACTGCTTTGCTTATGTCCTGTAGATTCATTCCCATAACCTCTTTGATTGAGTCTATCTGAAATGCAGTCTTCCTCTCTTTCTACTGTCTTCCACCTTCCCTAGCATTATTGCCTTTTGTACAACAGCTTTAGTTTAATCATCTTGACTTCCAGGGAGTTCAGGTTTACTCTGTCCAATAACCCAATTTTTTGTCTTTTTGGCTGTGCATGGTAGCCTCAGTTACTCAGGAGTTGATTTTCTTTCTGTCAGATCTCTTCACTGTTCAGTTCTCACATCCATACATGGTGCTGGGAAATATAATGGTTTGGACAATTCTAACTTTTGTTATGAGAGAGGGTCATAAAAAGGGAAATCTAGAAAATCTGGTGGGGTTGAGGATTGCAAAAAAAAAAAAAAAGCCTTGAAGCTACTGAACGTCTGGGCTAAAAATGTACAAGGAAGTGGCACAAGGAAGTAACAGTGAGAAGCATAAATTACTGCTTTGAAAAAACACAAATGTTGAAGCACATATGTGCAAACCATCTGCTAATCTGCAAATTTCCTGTTCTTCCTTTCCTTATTTTATGATTAGTTACTTAGAATGCATTTATCAATGATATTTTTATCTTCTTAGGGCATCTTACAAGAATCTGCAGTCACAAGGCTAGGAACACATGTAGTGATGGACATGCTTGCTTACCTTTCCTGATATTATTCCAACAAGTAGTCTTAGCCACTGTTCTTCCAGTCATCTGCTCTCTGAACATTTTTAACTGGATAAAGCAGGGATTGCATCTGGGACCTGACAAAGCATTAGCTCTACATTACATTATTTCATTTATACTCAGAATAGTTTATATGAAGAAGAGCTTATATAGGGAAGAGCAAAATGACATATGTTTCATGACATACCAGAAAGGAGTGTCTGGTAAAAGCTACAACTACAGATTAAGGTTGGAGACATTCTTTATTACTTTCTTGGGTTTTGGGTACCAAACTTAATGGTGCTGGATGGTAGAATTAATGGCGAATGGCCATCAAACATGGTGATGATGTATTACATATAGCACAAGAGGCAATATGCCCAGTGATTGAGGGACAGGAGTCCTCATGTCTTTCTGTAGAATTGCCTTAATTGGTATTTTAATAGTATAATTAATTTAATTTGAATTTTACCATGAATTTATTGTGCTCTTATTCCAGATTTTTAAATTATGTTCAAATCATGTTGGAAATCACCTTCTATCCCAACTCTGGATGCAATGCAGGATATAAATCAAATAAATAATTTGTAAAAATAGATGTGGACTTCCCATAAGTATATGATTGGCCACTTTGGAAACACAATGATGAATTAAGTCAGGCCTCTGGTCTGATCCAGTTGAGTTCCTTTTACGTTCTTTTTTGTTACTAGGATGATGCTCACAATTACATTGTATTATTATTATTAACCTTTATTTATAAAGCGCTGTAAATTTACATAGCGCTGTACATATAATCTTTTAGTTAGACAGTTCCCTGCCCTCAGGCTTACAATCTAAGAAGACACGACACAAAAGAAGAAGGGAGTGGTAGTGGGGAATGGGATCAGGTCCAGCAGTTCTCCACCTCTGAGGCCTGGACCAAGGCAGATAGACTGGAGGAAGTGCTTGACTTCTTAATTAATGTACATAAACTCTGACCTATATTGTTTTTCCCCAGTTAAAAACCAATAAAAGGCTGGTTGTTCTTCTCATGTAAAGTGTTTTGGACTTGCATTGTTAGGGTAGGATGGAGCTGGTATTGTTCTCTTTCTCTGCTTCTACTTTTCTTGGAGATCTAACTGTCTAGAGTTTTACTGTATATAGAGTCATTTTCTGGTAAGACCTATACATTTCTTTGAACTAGTTAATTAACCCTGAGTTAAATTGTTCTGATTGTGGCAGGCATTGGTCTTATCCATGTGTTTTAAACACAACATGTTATTCTGGGTATTAAAATAGCATCACTGTCCATCACTGGAAATGTTGGGAATAATGTGTTAACCTCAGCCCAGTTAACACATATATGTTCAAAAACCTGAGAATCAGTTTCTTCATCCAAATCAGCATATAACTGCAGTAATACATTTGGGGGGAAATGGCAGGCCTTCCCGGAATAGATCCCGGCCATGTAACGCTCCCCCCACAGACATATACAAATTAAGACTCTGCCCACCGTTATTTTATTATTGTAGTATTGTTTTTAGATTTTTATCTGTAATTTTAATGGATGGAATTGTTCAATCCTTTTTTAAGGGGGGGGAATTGTATATATTGTATTTTTTAAAGGTTGTACACTGCTTTGATTGTGAAAACAAAAAGCGGGATATAAATTAAAGTTTTATTATTATTATTATTATTTATGGCACTTCAGTTACATGTGTATGTAGATAAGTGCATGGTTTAACTTGAATTCCAAGGTACTCCTTTGATTAGAGTCTTGGACTAGAAGCCGAGTTATCTGAATTCAAATCTCACTTAAATTACCCCATAGCTTCTGGTAAGACTCTAAATTAATTCTCTGCTCCCCCTTCCCCTGTAAAGTACTCAGAGTGCTACAAAAAAATTCAGTTCACTGTAACATACTCAAGAGCTTGAATCAAAAGAACAATGAACATGGTTGCTGAAAGTATGACTAGCAAGATTCCAGTTGTAACCTGTAAGTAAACATTTTAAAGGTAGTGAAATTTAAAAGCAGGTTCTGATGTGGCATTTAACACATTCAACCTATAGTTTTGTTTGTGTATTTTGTTTTGTTGTGTGTGTCACAAAACCAAAACCAGAAAAATCCCCACCCAATTAAGACATTTAATAATTAGTTTGATTCTAGAAAATGCTTTTTACCTATCCTGTCCTGCACTGATGTGATCAGAATGGAAACTCTTCAACCAAACCTATCCGATCATTTCCTAATGTTTCTAATACTGGGTGAATAAAAAAGAATGTGCAAAAGTAAAGTTGTTCTTACTTGGTTTTTCCCTACTCTTTTTGAATCACCCTATCACTAGGGTTAAATCAAGAGTGTGGACTACCAAGATGATGATGATAATAATGACGACAACAACAATCATACCTATTTATATCCCACCTTTTTCCCAGTCCTGGACTTGAGGAAGCTTACAGCTGAGTAAAAAATTAAATAAATCACATAATACAAAAAATAAAATGTGAGTACATTATTAAAATGTGATTAAATGTGTAAAAAATTAAATCCAGTTAAAAACATGAACCAAGAAGCCATTTGAGACTGCATATTTATTTACCATGAAACATCATTAAGTCTACTACTGCTGATACTGGTGCTACAGATGCATTTTCTACCACAGAACAGACAATGTAGTATTATAGTACTTTTAAGAGGAACAATGAGAACAGCAGTAGTTTTTAATGTCTATATTATTGGCAAATCTGCAAACACTCCTCTTGCAGATGCAAGGGTGAAGAAAAGATGAATGGGCCACTCTGTCAGTGAGTACTTTTTGCTAATTGATCACATTTCCATTTTAATTAAAAAGTGTGTGCTCAGAGTGGGTGGGATTGCAAGATGTCATCAGCTCTGGTTTCTTCAATCATCAAAGGTGAATGAAAAATTTGAAGTGTGTGGCCTCTTACCATCTCTAAATTAATCTTGCTTTAAATACTGGTGGTCCCAGCTATATTTGAACCATAACACTTGGGATATCTTTTAATATTCTGAAACATACTCGTGAAACCAGTGTTAACCAATCTGTTTTCCTCCTTTTACTGAGCGTTATAGCCCATCCCTAAGACAGTACCACAAAGCATACCTTTACTCCCAATTTTGCCTAAATACTCTCAGGCACAATGACAATAGCAATATATGCTGAATTCTTACATGATAGTGGCAAGACACAACACTAGGGATGTAATTCATCACTAAGGTTCTTCTGGAAGGTAGTAATGAGTAACTTCAACAATTTTCTTCCTGCTTTGAGAAAGTCTTCCAAAATCAGAGTTTTCAAAGGCTAGTTGCAGTTTGGGCAAAATTTGCATATGGTTCTTTTGTAAAGAAAACATCATTTTTGGTGTGGAAAATAATATTTCAATGCAGAAATAGTAATCCTTGCATATAAAATGCTGTCTTCTAGGTAAATCAATGATGTGTAAAATTTACACATCATTGATTAGAATAAATCTCCAATTACAGCATTTTTTTGCACAAAAACTCTTTCCTGCCCAGACGACAACGCAGTTTTCCTGCACAGACAATTGCAGTCTCTCTCTCTCTCTCTCTCTCTCTCCCACACACACACACACACACACTCCATGCTCCTCATGTTTTAAAAAAGAAAGCTAGTAACAGTCAGGTGGGCAGACTAGCCAAAGTTCATTCATACTGCTTTGGAACACAGGGGAAACAAACAATTGATTTTATGAAACAAGGAAAACTGAAGGTGAAAAGTGATCCAAAGCTATCAAAATTTTACTAAAATAATTCACACATTTACCTATATAAATAAAGTTGATATTGTTATTGATTTGTTACCTAAATAACTGAAGAGCAACCAAAGAAAAATAGGCCTCTTTTTCTATCCTTTGGTCAATGTAAAAAAGAAAAGAAAAGAAAAGAAAGAGCAAGCATACATGAAAATGAAAGAGAAACTGGAGGGTTTCTTGAATATTTTTTTAATCCAAAGCAGAAACAGCAGCAACAACAACAGCAACAACAACACTGGATCAGTATAAGGAGAAGTTCTCTTCTAGCATGCTTCTTTCTGGAGGGAGAAGAGGATGTGACTATCAGCACTTGTGGTCATGGAGACATCTCTTGAAGTCAAATAATGAAATTTCATGCTTATTACACAGTCCACACAGACTTGGTTTCATATTTCTATGCATGAGCTATTATTTTCATAGATGCACTGTTACGGTAGACCCTTATTACATGCTGGGGTTTGGTTCCAGGATCCCCTGTGGATAACAAAATCTGTGGATGCTCAAATGGTGTCCCTTATGAAAAATGGAGAATCAAGGTTTGATATTTGAAATTTATAGTTTTTTTTAACATTTTCAAACCGCAGACGTTAGAATCCATGTATAAAAAATCCTTGTATAAGAAGTGCCGACTGTACTTTGATCTATTCTTTGTTCAATATGTGATCTTATATTGTGTGTGCTTCTGTGTTTTCTGTCATGCCACCTGGTAGCTTCACTGAAATAGTAAGTGGCCAGCAAGAAATATGTGTGTCTTGCTGGCCACTTACTATTGGAAAATGGCTTTGAGAAGTAGTATCACCCACAAAAGCTGTTAGTAAATCCTGAAAATTCTGTTATTTTCTCCCTCCCTCCCCCCTCCCTACCTAAGATAGGCTTGTTCAGCCCAGTCTATCTGACTTCATTCATCTTTTCACACATCATATTGAAAATCAAATTAAAGCTGGTTTCTCAAACAAAAGAGGCAGAAATATCTGAGTAAAATGAACCACTATAATAGGGTTGGAAACAACTTGAAAGCATGCGACATCAGCAATAAATTGATAGATATACACTGTCATAAAATTAGGTGGCAATTTTAGATTTTGCTATATCTTCAGGAACATCCAACCCTATTTTAGAAAACCAGTGTTGCAACTATCTCCAATCATGTTCTTGAAATCTGGCATCTAATAAAGACTCGGATAGGTATTGATTTGTGGTCTTCCCCAAGTTCTCAGCCAGTTCCCTGCCAGCTTCTTCCCAAGCATCCTAAAACCAATTTCCAGTACAGCACCATCATAACAACCTGTCTCAGATTGAGATTGGCTAGAAGTGGAAACTTTTCAAAGTGCATCTGCTCGGTCCATGCATGCTGTCTTGGCGGGACTTGTCAGTACACATTGGCAGTGTGCAGTCAGGCTGAAGATTTCCTACTGGCTGGGACCAAGTCTTTTGCCAGGCTCTCCTTGTCAGGGAGAGTTAAACCAGTCACTGATCCTAATTCTAACACTGTTTGTTGCAGCATTCCAATTTTTAATCGCTACATGACTTGTCAGGTTGAATAGAATTCACATGAATAAAAATTTTAAAATCTTCTAATAATGAGTGCTCAATAATGCTAGCTCTAAGTTCTGTAGCGATTTTGTTGCTTAAAATAAGTATACAAGGAGGCCTGAGTAATTTATTTTGTAGATTACACAAAAATCACTGCAGTGTTTTTCCTGGTTTCTCCAAGATTCTTTCTTTTTTTTGTCACAATGATAGGATACACTAAAGATTACATGTCCCAAATTAGTGTGGGATCTTGTATGTTTTACTTCTATGGTGTAAAGCAACTTCCCACTTCCATTATGTGTCTGTTTCCCCCTTCTGTTTTCTTTCCCCCACCTGTATATGTAGCATAGCAGTGCAAACAGCTATGGTAGATTTTCTAACCTGACATCCTGTGCTTCCTATATTTGTTGTGGAGAGCATACAAATATTGTACTAGCATCAAAGTAGCTAGCAAAAAGTCTGGCCTGTGAAAATTCAGATTTTTTAAAAAACTTTTGACCTACAGGATATTTTTTAAAAAAAAATACAGATTTGATCAACTGTAGTTATTATAAGTTTCTTGGAGGTATTTATGACTGCATACATTGCAATGGGTGTCAGAATGGCTATGTCTAGGTTTTGCATACACAAGGTCCCAAGTTCAATCTGTGGCACCTTCGGGTAAGGTTAGGAAAGAATCCTTCCTGAAATTCTGAAAAGCTACTGCAAGTCAATGCCAACAATATTTGGCTCTGATGAAGTGTGATGCAGTTCCTAAGGGCCTATGCCCAAGGGGAAAAAGTACTTAAGGGAGAATCAAACTCTTTTACTTTTCTTTTTTTGGTTTTGCTTTCATAGTGTTGGGTTGGATGGAACCATGTTCTGACTGATATCTGATTGCTATTTTCTCAGGGTTGATATTCTGGGAGATTCAAGGGTAAGGGAAATTTGTGTTGACCTATATTGGGGGAAAGACATATATTGTTAGACTGCAACTCCCAGTCTGCATCATAGCCAAGGGTGTGGAATTCAGAGAAGTCCAGCCCAATTCTACAGTTTTTGAGAAATTAGTTTATATTAACACAAGACAATGTGTTAATAACATTGAGTTAGACTAAAATGATCACAGAGAGGACAACCATCTGTCTATCTATAGTTTTCTTATATGCACCTGGAAAGGCAGTCTTTTTTGTTCCTATTTCAATGTCCAAATAGGTTATTGGAAACAGAAAGGTATATCCCATTTTAAAACAGCAGCTTGATACATATGGACTGATGCTCATCAGCAACATGACAGAGTGTGGTTAAGGCAGATGCGCCTCATGCTGCACATTCCAATTGCTGATAAACAAATCAACTTCCATTAGCCACTGGGTTCTCTTGGCCAATTGAACTAATTCAGCTTCTTCATCTGCTGTGTGAAAGAAACCAACATATCGCATGGCTTCATTTTTTCTAATTAACAGAAGGAGAATTTAATGTAGTGTTCCCCAATCAGATGTCCTCCAGATGTGAAGAACAATGAATCCCATCATCTCCAAGCAGCAGGCCTCAGAATTTCATGCTGTGGGAAAAAGTTTGCTCATAGCATGTTACCTTTACAACCAGGAAAATATAAGGATCCTGAGAATATAATCGCATTTCCCATGGGAGGAGTCTGTGCTGAAGATTATTCCTGCATCAGTGACATCCTTTCTGGAAATGCTAAATTTATCATAGGATGGAACCATTTTGTGGTCTCCTCCCAAGTCCCTACTAAGGAAGGCTAGATTTGCAGGCAAAGTCTTAAATTCTGAGGCATTTTTATTCAGACAGACCTGTATGTGTTTAAAACCATGTTCTTCAATAACCTGTTTTACTATTTGAACTTGTTTGTGTTTTTATTTTCTTTCAAGTTTACTGCAAGACATCTCAGGGACTATATTTGGAAGAAAGATAAAATGCCAATAAGTAAATAAGCAAGGAAATTTGCAGTGGTTCCTTTTCTTTTGTAGCAATATCTGGATCAAACATGGGAGTAAGTATTTTTCAGTCGAGATATGTAAACAGACTCTTATCTGTTCAGATGCAGTGAGAAATATGTGTTCAGATATGGCTCTTAGTAGAATTATACAGCAATTTCATACAAACAAGCAAATAGGGATGGTTCTGAGAGATTTAGGAGACTTTTCAACCAAAGTAGAGCAGCCCTAAATCAGACCAGAATGGATCTAAAACTTCCCAATTTTCCATCTTGTATTCAGAGTGTTGGAAGAACCAACACACACAAATATGGGTGTGAGTAATGCATGGCTTGATGGATCAAGGGAAAGTGACCCCTCATTAATGAAAGAATTTAGGTATGCGATGTTAATTTGGTAGAACAAGGCTATGAAACCTTTAGCCTTTTAGATGTTTGGACTTCAACTGTCACAGTCCCTTACCATTGGGCAAAGTTGTAGGGCTTTGGGGGCATGATATCCAAAACATCTGGAGGACCAAAGTTTGCCACCTGGAGTAGATCTTCATATTTCATGATAATATTTGTAGCAATGAGTATCCCTAGGGGAATTTTAATCAGCTCAATTAATTAATCGGTTGTACTACAAGCAACCCTTATGGGAAAGTTTCCCACTTGTATACTGAGAGAAAAGGTACAAAGGAATTTAGCAGAGGCAGAATTCTCTAAATGAAGTATTTCTTTATTAAGGGGTAAAATCACACAACAATCCACGTTCACTCACACATACATGCCAGGACTAAGGAAATCAGGAGAGCTTGGAATAGTTGGAGGCTGAACTAATGACAACTTACACAAGAAGAGGCTTGACTCTCAATCCAATTGTGAGAGGAATGGCATGGGATACAACTGTTGAGGAGAGGGGCAAACGGACATACCAGGACCAGTCAGCATTCACAGTGACGGAGTATTCCCGTGCCTTCTAACTAGCTGCTAACAAAGGATTTTGTGGATATTTTTTAGGCAAAAACTAGCCTGAAGGCAAAGATGAAATCAAATCTACATTGTAAAGGATTGTTTGGTCTGGCAATGTCTGGGGCGAGAATGAAGTTGTAAATCAGCCTTATCGGGTTTGTCCAGCAAAACATCCTGCCTTAGTTTCCTAGCTTCCTGACTTCAGGACCTCGGAAGACCTCAGCCTCCTGGGGAAGCCTTTAGCTGTGCTGACTTTGGGTGTGTCAGGTTAGCTGTGCCTTCAAAAGTAGGCTCCTGACAACCCTCAGAAGACCTCAGCCTCCCTAGGAAGCCTTCAGCTTAGCTGACTTTGGGTGTGTTGGGGGAGCTGTGCTTTCAAAATCAGGCTCCTGACAGCCCTCGAAAGACCTCTGCTCCCAGCTGATTTTCGGTGTTCTGGCTCCCTGTAACACTCATAAATATCAACAGAGCTGGCAAACGGTGGGAAGTGGTAGCTGATTTATAAATGGGAGAGAGAAAACTCTGGAACTATCTTTTAGTTCATCCTCCTTAAGAACACTGGGATTAAAAACAATGAGATGTGAGGGGTACGAGATGGCCGGGGCTAAACTGGGAGCAGAAATTGAGGTTGTGCCAGGCAGGGGAAGATATGGTGATAACAGAGTGAGGTTTTGTTACAAAACAGAGTGAGGTTTTGTTACAAAGAAAGGTGAGATCAGTGCCTGAAAGCAATCCCACCTTCAGCTCACTCTGTTACCTAGAATAGATTGGGGAGCCTACCAACCATGCTACAGAACCTTACCTTGCTCCTCTGTAATTCCAGGTCAGTAAAGAACAAGACTCACATCACCCATGACCTTGTCGTGAATGAGGAAGCCAACCTGGCCAGTTTTACAGAGACCTGGCTGGGGGATGATAGTGCCTTCACTTGGAATCAAATTCTCCCAGCCGGATACTCTGTCAGCAAGCAGATAAGGGAAAGTGGGCGAGGGGGCAGAATGGCGACTTCAACATCCCACTCGAGACCAGTTTAACAGGTGCGGCTCGGGAATTCATGGATTCCATGACAGACATGGGTCTATCCCAATTGGTTTCCAGGCCAATGCATTGTGTGGGTCATAGCCTCAATGCAGTCTTCAGTACGGAACAGGAATATCCATGGACGGAGGTAATAAATATCACTGCACTATCATAGACGGATCATTTCCTTGTCAAGGCTAAAGAAAGAGCCACAGTCCACCTCGTCGGGGGTGGAGGACCTATTAGAATGGTCTGCCCTCGAATGCTGATGGAACCAATTGGATTCCAGAAAGCCTTACAGGATTCCTTGGTTGGTAACGTTGGTGATCCTGTCAAAGCTATCAACACAATTGCTCCCAAGCATCCTTTCCAACCCACTTCTAATCATAAACCATGGTATACTGAAGACCTGAGGAAAATGAAGTGGGTTGGACAATGACTAGAGCACGTCTGGCATGACACTCAACTCTTATCTGACAGAACTCATCATAGGAAATTTATTTGTTCCTATAAGAGGCGATACAGGCAGCGGAGATATCTTTCTCCTCTGCACGTATTGCGTCTGCAGAGTCGCATCCAGCAGAGCTGTTTAGGGTGTTAAGGGAACTGACGCAGGTTTCACCTGTGCAGAACCCTTTACTTAACACAGTGACAGCCTGCTGTGATGATTTTAACAACTACTTTGCAAATAAAATCTCTCAGATAAGAGCCAATCTGGATGCCGAAATTATGGTAGAATCAACTGATGAGGTGTCCAGTAAACCCATTATTGAGATTAAACTGGATCGACTTGTGCTTGTGAGTACTGATGACGTGGACAAGATCCTTGGAAAGGTGAAGAAGAAGAAGACATGCCCTCTTGATCCCTGCCCATCATGGCTGGCTGTCCAGCGGGGGTGATGCCTTGATGGCATTTCTTGGAAGTGTCATCAATGCATCCCTTAGGGACGTTTGTGTTCCAACTTGTTTAAAGGAGGCGATTATTAGACTGTTCCTGAAAAAACCTTCTCTGGACCCCCCTGGACATGAAAAACTATAGGCCTGCATCCCATCTGCCATTCTTGAACAAGGTGATCGAGAGGGCTGTTGCCCTTAAACTCCAAACCATCTTGGTGGAAAAACCGATTGTCTAGATCCATTTCAAACTGGCCTCTGGACTGGATATGGGGTGGAGACTGCCATGGTTGCTATGGCTGATGACCTCCGTCTAGGCATCGACAGAGGAAGTGTGACCCTCTTGGTGCTTCTAGACCTCTTGGCGGCTTTTGACATGATAGATTATGACATCCTCTTGGAACGCCTGAGAGAGTTAGGAGTCGGGACACAGCATTGCAGTGGTTTCATTCCTTCCTCTCAGGTACATTCCAGAGGGTGAAGCTCAGGGACAGCTGCTCCTCAAAAACGGAGCTTAAATGTGGTGTCCCTCAAGGTGCCATTCTGTCCTCGATGCTATTTAACATATATATGAAGCCACTGGGAGCAATCATACATAGACATGCTGATGACACCCAAATATACTTCTCCATGCCTCTGTCAACAGCCTCGATGACAGATGGCATCTCTCCTCTCAATTGGTGTCTTGAAGTGGTAATGGACTGGATGAGGAAAAAATAGCTCAAGTTGAATCCAGACAAAACAGAAGTACTTGCAGTAGGGCCCCCCAAACCAGGCATTGGGTTGCAACCTCCAGTTCTAGATGGGGTCACACTCTCCTCAAAGGACTGTGATCACAGTCTGGGGGTGCTCTTAGATCCCTTGCTTCACATGACAAACCAGGTGAATGCAGTGGTCAGGGGCGCCTGTTATCAGCTTTAGCTGATACGCCAGCTGCGCCTAGTACATGCACTGGTAACCTCACAACTCGATTTCTGTCTGGAAACTCCAATTAGAACAAAACATGGCAGCCAGTTTAGGTACCGGAAATTGTAGGAGTGACTGGATAACACTGATCCTAAAGTCACTCCACCAGCTGTCTATTAGTTTCTGGGTGCAGTACAAGGTGTTGGTTATTATTACCTTTAAAGCCCTGCATGGCTTGGGTCCAACCTATTTAAGGGATCGTCTACTTCCATACAATCCACCCCGCACACTCTGGTTCTCTGGGAGGAACTTATTGCAGCCTTTAAAGACCAGATTAACTGCAACCTCCCAGAAGACCTTTTCTGCAACTGCTCCCAGGCTATGGAATGGCCTGCCAGATGAGATCTGTCAAATTACCAACTTAGACAGCTTCAAAAAAAACTGTCAAGATGGATCTCTTCTGGCAGACATTTCCTGAATAAATACCCTGGCCACAGATTGATTACCCCCTCACACCATCTATTTACTACGACCCTGCCTATGTTATCTTTATTATAAACTGATTTTAAAACTCTTTTAATTGTAATATATTTAATTTTTTTTTTAAGGGGAGGATATTGTAATTTTATGTATTATATTGTAGTGTAGTGGAGTCTCCTTCCTTGGAGGTCTTTAAGCAGAGGCTATATGGCCATCTATTGGGGATGCTTTGATTGGATTTCCTGCATGGCAGGTGGTTGGAATGGATGGCCTGTGCGGTCTCTTCCAACTCTATGATTCTATGGCCTGTTACAGACTGCCAAAATAAAGCTGCTTCAGGTCTCCTTGGAGGTATGCTATTTAAATGATGCATGCACCCTAAGAATCCGGAAGCTGTACCAAAGCTGCACTCCAGTGCTTAGGAATGGAGTGTGGCTTTGGCGCGTCCTCCGGACTCTTAGGACCCATGCATCTTTTAAATAGCATACCTCTAAAGAGGCCCGAAGCAGCTTTATTTTGGCAGTCTGAAACAGGCCAAAGATTCTATGATGGTATGTGGACGTTTTAGTGTGAGCTGCTCTAATTGTCTTGCTACAGAAGAGTGGAATATAAATAAAAGATTATTATTATTATTATTATTATTATTATTATTATTAAAGTTTCTCATTTGCAACTCCCAAACGATTCTGTTTGATGTGCATATGGGGTAGTGTGGACATGACCACTTACTTCAGAGATTATGGTTGCTCAGAGTACAGCGTCCATTTGGAGCTATAGGGAAAGCACACATACATCAAAATTCAGAAGACGTTACAAGTCAAGACATGAGGAACATGACAGTGCTCACAAAGCTCAGTATGTTATCAGTCTTAACCATTATTGCCTTTTCCTTTGAGTTGTGTGCTCTCATGATATGGCACAATAAAGGAACACACAGCCCTGAATTTGAAAGATTTGAGCTGGGAGGGAGGTTAACAACACACACTTTTTGATTCTCTTATGCATAGGGTTACCCTAAGCAAATTCCACTTAAATGCACATAACAACTTCCCAGACGAATCCAGTAACCATCCCGGGCAGAGTCCAGCTAAGTCTGGAAGATGCTTCACTGAGAAGGTTGCCACCTGTAATATAGTAAGTAGTACATCACAGATCAACCATACAGCAATTGCAGCTAAAGTATGTAGCAGAGATACAACGTAGCAAAGAATATGGACACATACATAGCTGAAGAAAGAAATAAAAGAAAAAGAAAAAGGCACAGCTTTATGAATTACAGCTGTAGAGACCTGGCCTAACATGGGGCCATAGATACAGGAATCAGGTAACCTGTCTTTCATCCAGTGGGGAGCCCAGCCCTAAGTTGTACTGCTGGGAGTAATAATACAGTGACATACCTAGGATTCCCACATGGGCACAGGCCATGGTGTGATTCTCCAAATGCCCAGGAATGAGGCAGAAGATTTAACAGCGTACCAAATTAAAGGAGGCTCCTCCTCCCTAACTGTCACTTTCGGCCTCTGAGGAGAGATAGGCTGGCCCAGTTCCATCAGGGCTAGCCCGAAGAAGGAGGCTCCTCCCTCCCTAACTGTCATCTTTCCGTTCTGAGGGAGAGAGAAGGCTGGCCCAGTTCCATCAGGGGCTAGCCCGAAGAAGGAGGCTCCTCCCTCCCTAACTGTCATCTTTCGGCCTCTGAGGGAGAGAGAAGGCTGGCCCAGTTCCATCAGGGGCTAGCCCGAAGAGGAGGCTCCTCCCTCCCTAACTGTCATCTTTCGGCCTCTGAGGGAGAGCGAGAAGGTTGGCCCACTTCCATCACGGGCTAGCCCGAAGAAGGAGGCTCCTCCCTCCCTAACTGTCATCTTTCGGCCTCTGAGGGAGAGCGTGGCTGGCCCAGTTCATCAGGGGCTAGCCCGAAGAAGGAGGCTCCTCCCTCCACACTGTCATCTTTCGAACTCTGAGGGAGAGAGAAGGCTGGCCCAGTTCCATCAGGGCTAGCCCGAAGAAGGAGGCTCCTCCCTCCCTAATTGTCCTCTTTCGGCCTCTGAGGGAGAGAGAAGGCTGGCCCAGTTCCATCAGGGCTGCCCGAAGAAGGAGGCTCCTCCCTCCCTAACTGTCATCTTTTCGGCCTCTGAGGGAGAAGAAGGCTGGCCAGTTCCATCAGGGGCTAGCCCGAAGAAGGGGCTCCTCCCTCCCTAACTGTCATCTTTTGGCCTCTGAGAGAGAGAGGTAGGTGGCCCCGTTCCCATGGCTAGCCCGAAGAAGGAGGCTCCTCCCTCCCTAACTGTCATCTTTCGGCCTCTGAGGGAGAGAGAAGGTTGGCCCAGCTCCATCAGGGCTAGCCTGAAGAAGAAGAGCCCTCCCTCCGGTCCATCTGCCTTGGTCCAGGCCTCAGAGGGAGAGAAGATGCTGGACCTGATTCCCTCCCCCCTCACCATTCCCTTCTCCTTTTGTGTCGTGTCTTTTAGATTGTAAGCCTGTGGGCAGGGAACTGTCTGTTATCCCCTCTATTGTAAACCGCTCGGATTCCCAGTGATTGGGCGGTATATAAATAAAACCTATTATTATTATTATTATTAAACATGTCTTCTGAAGCCTTAAGGCACCACCCAAAATGGAATGATTGATATGCAAGATCAGTCTGTACCAAACTGGATCTGACACCATGCAAAAACTACCCACACAAACTGAACAAATAGCTATATAATCCACCAGTCATAACAAAATAATGAAAAACTATTAAGCTTGGGGAAGCCAGGAAGAACTCACATTTGACACTATGCCAAGAAGATACTTTAGGGGGCTGTGTAGATGGCCCCTAAGGGGCAGCCTGCTACTGCCTTCAGCTGTGCCAGATTGGGGCTGTGGCAACTGCACGCCACAACCCTAATCTGGCCTTTCCAAGGCACAAAAAGGAGCCACAGAAAGCAGCTCCTTTTTGTGCCATGGAAACTGTGCAATAACCATGGTGCCGCTACTTTAAGGCGCTCCTTTGACACTGCATCATGTGGATGTAACGCCAGAGGAGCTCTATGATGCTGCACATCATGTGGAATGGAGCATAGCATTACAGTGCCCTGGGAGGGGGGGGGAGTCGGGGCATGTGACATGTGGATGTCACTCCCTGACTCTGCCCCCAGGCTGCCTTAATGGCTGGTCTGCAAAGGGTCTTAATCTCCTAGATGCACCTGACTAAGAACTTTCTCATTCACATCAAGAGTTGCACACTAGAAACTATATCTAGCCTTCTGAATGCCAGTGATGCAGGAGATTCACAAATGGGTGCCCAGGCCTCTGAGAAAGATATTGATGCACCACAGGAGTAGATCATGGCTTCCTGCATCTCCATGTCAAATAAGTAAGTCTTGAGAGTCAGGTTTGCAGCAATATCCAACTACTGGTATACAGGAGACCAATTTTCTAGAATTTGCTCCTCCCCTAGTTTCCTTCAGGAGAGTTACTTAAAATAAAAATAAAAATAAAATTTTTATTTTTATCCCGCTCCTTCCCAAGATCAGGGCGGCTCACAACATATATTAAAACAAAGTGGATGCAATACAATAAAAACAATCAAGGAACAAATACAAAAAATAACGAGCTAAAAGCCCCATTAGCCCAACCTCTTGGCCACGGAAGAGGAGGGAGGCCCACAGGATTTTACTCGGGGAATGCTTGTTGGAACAGAAAGGTTTTTAAATCCTTTCTGAATTGGGCCAGGGAGGTTGATGAGCGGAGCTCAATGGGCAGCGTGTTCCAAAGGGCCGGGGCGGCGATGGTGAATGTCCTCTTCATGGTGGAGGAAAGCCTGGCCCCAGGCACCTTCAGTAATTGCTGCCCAGATGTTCTGAGGGTGCGGGACGGAATATACGGGGAGAGGCGGTCCTTCAGGAATCCTGGGCCCAAGCCATTTAGGGCTTTATAGGTAATCACCAACGCCTTATATTGAGCCCGGAAGCGAATGGGCAGCCAATGGAGATTTTTCAGCACAGGTGTTATATTGCTGGCCCTGGAAACGCCAATGACCAGCCTGGCTGCCATGTTCTGCACCATTTGAAGCTTCCGGGTTTGGTATAAGGGTTGCCCCATGTAGAGTAAGTTGCAGAAATCCAGTCTCGAGGTTACCAGAGCATGTACAACAGTTTCTAGGTCCCTCTGGGCCAGGTATGGACGCAGCTGGCGAATAAGCCGAAGCTGATGACAGGTCCTCTTGACCGTCGCATTCACCTGAGCAGTCAGGTGAAGCGACGAGTCAAGAAGCACCCCCAGACTGCGTACGGAGTCCTTCACAGGGAGCGTGACCCCATTCAGGACAGGTGGAACCACCGCCATTCCTGGACCAGGGGAACCTATCACAAGTACCTCCGTTTTCTCTGGATTCAGCCTGAGTCGGTTTTTCCTCATCCAGCCCATTACTGACTCTAGACAGGCCTCGAGAGGAGAGACGCCATCCTCAGTCACTGCATCAGTCGGAGACATAGAGAAGATAATTTGGGTGTCATCAGCGTACTGATAACCCCGCGCCCCATGTCTCCGGATGATCTCTCCCAGCGGTTTCATGTAAATGTTAAATAGCATGGGAGACAGAATGGCCCCTTGAGGGACCCCGGTTTTAAGGGGCCTCTCGTCGGAGCACACGTCTCCCAGCTGCACCATCTGGGACCTTCCAGAGAGGTAGGACCGGAACCACTGGAGCGCAGTGCCCCCGATTCCCACCTCTGCCAGACGCCACAGAAGGATAGCATGGTCTATGGTATCGAAAGCCGCTGAGATGTCCAAGAGCACCAACAGGGACACGCTTCCCCTGTCGATGCCCAGACGGAGATCATCAACCAAGGCGACCATGGCCGTCTCAACCCCGTAATCTCTCTCTCTCTCTCTCTCTCTCTCTGTGTTCATGGATGTGAGGAAGATTGGTACTTAGTACCTAATATTTGACATTTTTTCCATCTTCTTAAAAATGGCAGAAATGAAATGTCATAAATAATTTTGCTAACACATCTAGGCTCAGTAAACATGTTCTTTTATAGTAACATTGAAAACTCTTTGTGCATTTGGAAATTATCCATCAAGAGGCAGAAATACCATATGACTTAGATGACTAATCACACAGTATGAACTCCTAATTAGAAGAAGTTTATACTCAAAGTAGCAGTTTTTGTGAACAGTTTCCCAAGCAATCCATATGCTAAAATATGTTTGCATAAACTATCTTATCAAAAACTGTCCGATTGTTTTTTTATATAAAAAAATCCTTCAAAAATACTCTTTAGAGAAAGAGAGAGTTTTAATTTCAATCATATCAGGAGCTAGAAATAGTTCAATCTCCTCTAATACTGTCAAAATAGGGGAATATTCTTTATCATGCCACATTTTTTATTATAACCTCTTTTCAAAAGCCAGAATCCTATTATATGGGCTTAATGACAGAGTAACTGAATCTTGAGAGCAAGTGTTTGAGTGTTGGATTCCCATGAGCCTGGGAGACCAGGGTTTGAATCCCCATGCAGCCAAGGAAACCTACTGGGTGCTCTTGGACAAGTTATGCTCTCTCAGAGAAAGGTAATGGTAAACCTTTTTTGAATAATTTTCACCTATTAAGCTCTATGGTATTATTATTATTATTATTAGCTTTATTTGTAAAGTGCCATAAATCTACACGGCGCTGTACAAAACCAAGTAAAATCAAGAATATATAAAAAGCCTGCCTATGGCGCACAATCTAAAAGTTAAAACAACAAATTAAAAACATCCTTCTTGATTTGTCTGCAGCCTTTGACACTGTTGATCACTGTCTCCTAATTGACATACTCTCTGACCTTGGGTTCTCAGACTCTGTTCTCGACTGGTTTAGATCTTACTTGTCTGGCAGATCTTTTGCAGTGGTTGCAGGAGGTCAGACTTCTTCTCCTGTTCCCTTAACTGTCGGAGTTCCCCAGGGCTCTGTTCTGGGTCCCCTTCTGTTTTCTCTCTACACACTGTCCTTAGGAAAACTCATCAGCTCTTTTGGCTTTTCCTACCATCTATATGCCGATGACACCCAGCTGTATCTTTCTGCCCCTGACCTTTCTCCAAGGCTTGAACAGCAAGTCTCATCTTGCCTTACAGCTGTCTCACAGTGGATGCGCCATCGGCGTTTGAAGCTCAACATGTCCAAGACGGAGCTTCTTGTCTTTCCTCCTAAGCCCAACCTTCAACACTCCTTTTCTGTCTCTGTGGACAACATTTCCATTCAACCAGTCCAGCAAGCCCGCAGTCTTGGTTTTATCTTTGACTCTTCTCTGTCGTGTATCCCTCAGATCCAGACCACAGCCAAGGCTTGTAGATTCTTTTTGTACAATATTGCCAAAATCCGACCATATCTCTCCGCCTCTACTGCCAAGATCCTGGTCCATGCCCTAGTGATCTCACGACTTGATTACTGTAATGTCCTCCTGGCTGGGCTTCCTCTTTCTCACCTCCGTCCTTTAATCTCTGTCCAGCATTCAGCTGCACGCATTATCACTTCCACCCACCACTCTGACCACATCTCTCCTGTCTTGGCATCCCTTCACTGGCTCCCCCTCCCTTTCCGCATTCAGTATAAGCTCCTGCTGTCGACATTTAAAGCCCTCCATGGACTGGCCCCTCCTTACTTATCAGACCTTCTTTCTCCTCACCTTCCCACTCGGGCCCTCCGTTCTGGTAGTCAAGGTCTGCTGTCCCAGCCCAGGATTTCCTCTGCCCCATCTCGGATTCGCCCCTTTTCACTTGCTGCCCCTCACTCCTGGAACCTTCTTCCTCCACAAGCAAGAGCCATCACTTCTTTAACCAGCTTCAAAACGGAGTTGAAAACCATCCTATTCAGAGAAGCCTTCCCAGGCATCGCATAATTGTCGCTTACTATCTGATGTTCTGTTGGCTGTTTATCGATCCATTTCCTGTATTGCTATGTACTGTATATGTATTATCCTACTTGTGAGTATGTATTTTCCCTGGATAATGATTAACCTTCCATTATGAAGCCAAGCCCTCCCTCCAGTCCATCTGCCTTGGTCCAGGCCTCGGAGGTTGAGAGGAACTGCTGGACCTCTTACCCTTTCCCGTCACCACCCCCTTCTCCTTCTGTGTCATGTCTTTTTAGATTGTAAGCCTGAGGGCAGGGAATTGTCTAACTAAAAAGATTGCATGTACAGCGCTGTGTAAATTTACAGCGCTTCATAAATAAAGGTTAATAATAATAATAAGAAGAAGAAGAAGAACAAGTTAAAACAGCAAATATCCAATATTGAGTCAAGCATCAGAGCAAGCAAGACACAATCACAGACTCCCTAAACAATATGGTCTTTAACTCGGCTTTGAATCTGGTTAGAGACATGTTGAGTCGTGCTTGTAAGGGGAGGAGGTTCCAGGAGTGAGGGGCAGCAAGCGAGAAGGGATGAATCCGGGATGGGGCTGTGGAAATCCTGGGCTGGGACAAGAGACCTTGGCTACCAGAATGGAGGGAATGAGTGGGGATGTAGGGAGAAAGAAGTTCAGAGAGATAGGGAGGGGCCAGCCCATGCAGGGCTTTAAAGGTGAGCAGGAGAAGCTTGTACCGAATGCGGAAGGGAAAGGGGAGCCAGTGAAGGGATGACAACAGTGGGGAGACATGGTCATACTGGCGAGCGAGTGAGATAATATGAGCAGCTGAGTGCTGAACAGAAATCAGTGGGTGGAGGTGAGAGAGAAGAAGCCCTGCCAAGAGAAGGTTGCAGTAGTCAAGTTGAGAGACCACTAGGGCATGGACCAAAGTCTTTGCAGTAGAAGCAGAGAGATACGGACGGATTTTGGAAATATTATAGAGGGAAAATCTACAGACCTTGGCTGTGGCCTGAATCTGAGGGATAAATGACAGAGAGGAGTTGAAAATGAAACCAAGACTGCGGGCTTCCTGGACTGGCTGAATAGAGATGTTTTTGACAGAGACAGAAAAGGAATATTGAAGGGTGGCCTTAGGAGGGAAAACAAAAAGCTCCGTCTTGGACATGTTGAACTTCAAGCGCCGATGGCGCATCCAGTGGGAGACAGCTGTCAGACAAGATGAAACTTGCTGCTCAAGCCCTGGCAAAATGTCAGGGGTGGAAAGATACAGCTGGGTATCATCGGCGTATGATAAGAGAAACCGAAAGAGCTGATAAGTTTACCAGCGTGTATAGAGAGAACAAGAGGGGACCCAAAACAGAACCTTGAGGAACTCCAACAGATAGGGGAACAGAGGATGAAGTCTGGCTGCCTGAGACCACTGCAAAAGATCTATCTGACAGGTAAGATTTAAACCAATTGAGAACGGAGCCTGAGAAGCCAAGGTCAGAAAGTAAGTAAAGTAAAATACAGTGGTCCATGGTGTTGAAGGCCACAGACAGGTCAAGGAGGACAAGGATGGAGTAAAGGCCATTCGCCTTGGCCCGCAAGAGATCATTCGAGATCTTGGTGAGGGCCGTCTCTGTGGAGTGCCGTGGGCACTCCAAAATGGAATTGTTTCGAGAAACTCAAGACAGCAAGAGTAGACGACTCGTTCCAGAACCTTAGAAAGAAAAGGAAGAAGAGAAATCGGGTGATAGCTAGACAAGGAAGAAGGGTCGAGAGAAGGTAGAGTCACTATTAGTCAGAGTCAACTCTGTTGAACATAACAACAAGATATGTGGGCGTATATTAAATAAGTTGGTAATCTGATTTCAAGTTACTGGATAAGAGATGAACTTCTAAAGGAGTTTTATCCCCTTTTAATTATTGTTATAAGATACTCTTTGCCAAAATCAGTGTCACTCTGGTTCAGCTACAGTCCCAAGGAATATAGTCTAGAAGAATTTGTAGTCTTCTAGGACTACAGAGAGAGAGAGAGAGAGAGACAACTGTCTATTCAGGAAAATTGCATTGTCTGTTCAGGAAAAAGTTTATGTGCAGACAATGCTGTAATTCTATGTAAAATTCACACATCAAAGCTTATCGCTTAATTCTATCCAGTTTGAGGGTTAGTTTGGGCAGCACCCTGTCTTAACCCACACTTTTAACCACCAAAATTGCCATCTGAATACATTCTCGGGCCATTCCTGCTTGCAAAGCCGCATCCTTCTGGCTCTTTTCAAATCCAGGAGTTTTCCAATTTAAGAAAATGGCTGCCAGAGCTACTTTGAGTCCCAATGTAGGGAAAAGACATGATAGAAACAACAACAACAACAACAACAACAACAACAACAACAACAGCCTACATATGTATGCTAATGGAGCTTTGTCAAACAGTTTCTCATCTTTTAGTAGCTGTATGGATTCTGCCTCAAGCCTTTAACAAGAAAATGACAAATTATATCCCTCCTTCTTGTGGCTATGATTCAGAGAAATAACCATGTTAGTATGGAATATCAGTATGCAGAGGCATCTGGCAGCAGATTTGACAGAGTGAAAGTAATTAGAGCATAAGATTTTGTAGACTTGGTCTGTTTCCTCAGATGTATGGATTGCATCTGGTTACAAAGTTCTTTCCTTTTACTCCATGCATCTAAGTCTACGAAAGCTAATGCTACGTCTTTTTTTTCACTCAGGCCAAAAACACAGTCCTAAAGGGGCGGTGAGTGACACAACCACATGCCATGGCCAACATCTGGCCTTTTCCTGACACAAAAAGGAGCAGCAGAAAGTCTTTCCTTTTTGCTCTGGGGGAAGGATGCCCCTTTAACTGCCGCCATGGCTCTTCTCCGCTCCTGTGGCATGTTGTGTTTGGTTGCTGCACCACAGGAGTGTTCACATGCTACCTGTCATCTGGTCAGGCATGATGCCAGATTGAGGGTGGAGTCAGGGCCATGTCCCCACGCCACCCCCAAGCCAGCTCTTTTTGTTGGTCTGTTTTGCCCCAAAGTGTTTTGGCAATTCATCTCAAAGTCTCTTTGCGTCTGCATTGTGTGATTATGTTTAATTTGTCATTCCTTGAAATCTGAGTTGATTTGGAAGACACAGTGGTCAAGCAAACATGTCAAGGAAACATGGCATACGAAGATGTTTCCATGCCTGCTATTTCCAAGAAAGCATGTCAGGGTCCTCTGTAAAGCCAAAGGGGCACTAACTGTGATGGATCTTCAAAAGCAAAACTATCCAGTTTACGTTTCCGACACAGCAGCCACAGTGCAGAAATAATCAAGTTTGACACCACTTTAACTGCCAGGACTTAATGCTATAGAGTTTTGGGAATTGTAATTTTGTGAGATATTTAGCCTTCTCTGTCAAGGAGCTCTGGTGCCACAGCAAACTACAGTTTACAGAATTCCATAGCAGTGAACCATGGAAGTTAAAATTGTGTCAAACTGGATTGTTTCTGCAGTGGGGATTCAGCTGTTGACTCACAGATTGTCCTGAGATGGAGAATGGCTTTAAATCACAATGGCTGTATTTTACTTCAGTATTAGAGGCTGGTATGCCTTCCGGTGTCTGTTGCTGAGGAATATGAACAGGAGGAGGATGCTGCTGCATTCATGTCCTGCATGTGAATTTTCTAGAGGAACCTGGTGGTCCACAGTGGGAAGAGAATATTGGATTATATAGTCTTTAGTGTAGCCAGTATAGTCTATATTATAGTCTTATATGTATAAGTTGTTGGAATGTGAAATGCAGACTGTTGATGCCATGAAGGCACTGATTGCTTTTTAATGTTGGAGAAAGGAAATGGTACTATTATTCTCTACAGTTCCTAACCAGCATTGTGAGGTTTTTCTCCCTAGGTGAAATTTGCAGTTTCCTCAGTCACTGTCTACTTCTTCTTCTCAGTTTTCTCAGTTATTCCTCCATCTTCAGTTTGCAGAGACAAAGTGGTTTAGGATAAGAAAATGAGAAAGCAGACAGGCAGACAGACATGTGGCTTATATTTATGTAAGTTCATGCAGAATAATAATTATGTTTTGTTCTGTCCCTGCTGTTTTATTCCTGCTCTTATTGACTGTTTGTGTTATTATTTGAGTGTTTGAAATGGCACTCTGGGAGTTACTTCTATCAAAGGTAGAGCATATAATCTGTATAAATAAAAAAATGATACAAAATATCCTCAACAAGAGATTCACAAATAAAAAGTAAAATTGGAGATTTTTCTGACATTTGCAAACTGGATTTTCAGTATGTTCTTTCAAATAACTTTATCCTTTGAATCTGAGTACCAGAAAAAGATTGTCCCTTTTTATCAGAATAACCAGATTTGGGAAGAAAGAACAAAAGGAGGAGGAAAAGTATGATTGAAAGACTCACTTTTGCCAATTTCAACAAATAATGACATTACCAGAACTTTCCTTAGCTATTTTAGCTCATCTATTCAACTGCAAAAGTATCCAGGATTCATGCTCAGCAGGGGCTGGGATGGTCTGATGAGAAAAATATTTATTTTAGACATCATAGTTTTGATCTTGAGAAAAAGAAACTGGTCTTGTAGCAGTACATTTTTCAGAGTTGCTTTATTGCCATTTCAGTACTTGCAAAAGCCATAAATTTATATGAACAGTTAGCTGGGCTGTTTTATTAGCTCTTGTGCAAATTAATGCATTAAAATGCTAAGACAGTTTCAAGTGTTTAGCTTTGGCTTCCTTCAGGTTTTTTTTAAGGCATAAAATCCAAATGCAAATGAAGTCTAAGCATTTATGTCTATTTAGCTATAGTAGTACCTGCCCAAACACCTTTTATCCCTTTTCAAATGGTTCTGTGTTGAGATTGATTATGTCTTTATACAGAAGAGAAGAAGCCATGGTTGGGGAAAGAATGACTTAATATGTATTTGCCTAGATCAGTTACACCAACAAGTGAAGCAAACAACCTCCTCTGACTGATTTTTGCTCATTTATGGCACTCCCTGAAAACGGAATAATTGTTCCCTTTCTCTTTTAGCTTTGGCCAACATCTAAATTAAGATGCTAAAAAGCAAGCCTGTCCAATGCATGGCCATAATCTGATCTTAGATGCATGTCCAAATTCAAATGTCTGAGGGACATTTGTACAAATTCATCTGTACAAATTCAAATGTCTGGGGGAAGCTGGATGTGCAATTGAAAGTATTTTGGCACACATACATGGATGCATGTGTGTGTGTGTGTGTGTGTGTGATGTTGAGAAACATGAAAGCTAAGCCAACTGACTGTGAAGGTTATACTGATGAGTGAAGTGGCCATGTAGGATGAAAATATGAAGTAATGATTATAGAACATGCAGTCCAACTTTGTTTGAATCCCTAATTGCTACTTTATGGATAAAGAGTAAATGCTATATGTTCTTCAAATTGTATATTTATTGTACAATTCTCAGTTATCTAAAAATAAAATTTAAAAACTGACCAAAAATGTTAATTTAAACGTCTCAATTTAGCTCTAGAAATATGAGGGAAATGCATAGGAGAATTAAGTAACCTGAGATAAGAGGAGAATACAGAGGTGAAAGACAAGGTGCAGACAGCTGTATCGTTCTAGTGAGCCTTGAAAATGAAAATGCTCAAATACAATATGAGCAGAAGTAAGAAATCTGCAAAGTGACATACAAATCTAAGAGGTGATATGGTCCCAGTAGCGGTTTTATGGTGGAAATGTGCTCGACAGATCTGTGATAATTGGACAGATAGACTCTTTCTGAGGATAGCTGCCTTTTTAACTCTAAAGAAGTATTTAAAAAGTTAGTGTGCAGAAATATAGTCTAGTTTTGTTTCATAGAGTTTTCTTAGCAAATGAATATTTAGCAGGTCATATGAGAGAGAGGCACTCACGAATAAATCAATAGAGAGGAACAAAGTGACAAGGAGTGGATTTGGAACAGCTGGAATAGACTGAAAAAAAGTGGAAACCAGGATAGGTTTCTCAAGACTGTAACAGAAACAATCTTACCTAAGCCAAAGCCTAGCCATTTGAGAAGGCCTCAGCATAAAATGCCTGATACAGAGTATGGACAATGGGAAAGATACAAAGATCTGAAGATTTGTCATAAAAGACTAGACAAGCTAACAAAAACTAAGCTCAGACATTTATGTGGGAAAGCTATGCCTTTGTTTCCCAAGGAAGTCAGAGGGTGAAATAGCAATAAAGAAAATACGTGAAAGCCAGTGAGGTATAGAACAAAGACGACTGAGAGTACAGAGTTATAGCAGTCCAATATAGTTTTAACTGTTATAGTTCTGTCTGGAGTCCTGGGATTTTCAGGTGTTTGAGTGCTTAGGATTGAGGAACTCTAGTGCACTTCCTAAATTGTAGCACTTGTGTGTTCCATCACAGAATTCTATGTGCCTTATCAAACTACACACTCCAGGATCCTGTAGGAACTGCTCCGTGGCAGTTAAAGTGGTATTAGTCTGTAAGATGGAAATAATTTGAAGGCAAACAACAACAACAACAACAACAACAACAACTGTGTAGGGTTAGATAAAGAGACAGGAGTCAAGAAGGAAGGATAATTATTGATAGAGGATGTAATCTATGAAAGTGTGAATGGAAGCAGAAGGAGAGAAACCATGTTAGAGTATGAATAACTGCCATACTTGCATACAAAGAGATGACTAGCATGATATCTATTTTTATGGAAATATTTATTGAAGGGTTTAGATGTCAGGCTGCAGCTTCAGGAGTGGCACATACTTTGCATCCAGAAGACCCCAGATCCAATGCCTGATATCCCCAGTTATGGCTGGAGCAGACTTCTACCTAAAATCTGGAAGGAACATTGGCTGGACATTACCTGATATAGACCATAGACACAATGGAAGTTATGATTATAGAGAAACTTTAAGATGATAAAGCATGGAAAAGTGGTTTTAACAGGAAAAAAATCTTTCTTTCTTTCTTAGGGCCGATACACACCGCCATAAAGCAGCATGCTCCTGGAGATACTAGGGTTAGGGAGCACGCACCAACCGCATGCTCCCTAACCCTGGTACGTGGGGGGTGCCATCATTTCATGGCGCCATCCACACGGTGCACGTAACAATAACAACAACAACAACAACAATAATAAATTTTATTTGTATACCGTTTTTCTCTAGATCAAAATGGTTTACAGACTATAAACTATTAAAACATCTCATAAAAATAGATAAAAACAAGTAATACAATTTTACAAATACAATCATTCATAGGGTAAGGCAGAGAATCGATGGCATCAAGAGCGCTCAACTTCATTCCTCGGGGGGGAAGGCTTGGCAAAAAAGAAAGGTTTTAAGCCTCTTTTAAAATGTTTCTAAGGGGGTCATGAGACGGAGCTCCTCGGGGAGACTGTTCCAAATCCGCAGGGCTGCCACTGAAAAAGCCGTCTGGGATGTGGAGACATATTTGGAAGATGTAACCTCCAACAGATTCTTCCCGGATGTTCTGAGTGTGCAGGGCGGATTGTGTGGGGAGATGTGGTCCCTCAAGTAACTCGGGCCCAAGCCATGTAGGGCTTTATAGGTAATAACCCACACCTTGTATTGCGCTCGGAAACGAATGGGCAGCCAGTGAAGATTTTTCAGAATAGGTGTTATGTGGTCAAACCAGGATGCACCGGTGACCAGTCTGGCTGCCATGTTTTGTAATAACTGAAGCTTCCAGGCTTGGTACAAGGGTAGCCCCATGTAGAGCGCATTACAGAAATCTAAGCAAGAGGTTACCAGAGCATGTACCACAGTTTCAAGGGCCCATTGGCCCAGGTAGGGTCGTAGTTGGTGTATCAACCGAAGTTGATAGCAAGCACTTCTGACCATTGCATCTACTTGAGATGTCAACTGCAGGGATGAGTCCAGAAGTACTCCTAAATGGCGAACTTCATCCTTCAGGGGAAGTGTGACCCCATTCAGGACAGGTGGATAAATTTGCTTTCCCGGGCCTGGGGAACCTATCACCAGTACTTCCATTTTCTCTGGATTCAGGCTGAGTTTGTTTTCCCTCATCCAGCCCATTACCGACGCCAGGCAGGCATTCAGAGGAGAGACGCCATCCTTAGTCACTGCAGCAGTCGGAGGCACAGAGAAGCATATTTGGGTGTCATCAGCGTACTGATAACACTGCGCCCTGTGTCTCCGGATGATGCCTCCCAGCGGTTTCATGTAAATGTTAAACAAAGTGGGGGACAAAATAGTTCCCTGAGGGACCCCAGATGTTAGTTCCCTCTTAGAGGAGCAAGTGTCTCCCAACTGCACCATCTGCAATCTTCCCGAGAGGTAGGAACGGAACCACTGGAGTGCAGTGCCCCCGATACCCAACTCCCTCAGGTGTTCCAGAAGGATACCGTGGTCAATGGTATCGAAAGCCGCTGAGATGTCCAAAAGCACCAACAAGGTCACACTTCTCCTGTCGATGCCCAGACGGAGATCATCGACTAAGGCAACCATGGCAGTCTCAACTCCATATCCTGATCTGAAGCCAGTTTGAAATGGGTCTAGATAATCGGCTTCATCCAAGACTGCTTGGAGTTGGAAGGCAACCGCCCTCTCGATCACCTTACCTAAAAATGGCAATAATGAGACTATAGTTATTTCTATAGTCTATAGTTATTTCTCACCAGGGGGTCCAGGGAGTGTTTTTTGAGCAACGGTTTAACTGTTGCTAATTTTAAACTAGATGGAAATTTACCTTCCCTGAATGATGCATTAATTATGTGTTGCAATAATGATGTTACAGCATCACCACCCTGGGCGGTCTTCTTAATACAATGATGTCACACACACACTAAGTCCAAATGGTGCAGAGCATGCAAGTTGTGTCCACACTGCCCCAAGCCGCTTACGGAAGCCTCATACAAGCATAGAAAGGAGCTCTGAAATGGAGCTCATTTTGAACCCTTGCATCGTTGGCGTGGCAACCAAACCAAACCAAACGGCCACACCAACGATGCAGAGGAGAAAGGGGCTGTGGCGGCTGCATCTTTCTCCTCTTTAACACTGGGGTGCTGTTGGCTCCTAAGGCACAAAGGCACCCCTTTTTCAGGCCAAAGAGAGGCGGCATTTTGCTGCTTCTCTTTGGCCTGGAAAAATGCTGGAATGGGGCCACAGGGCTGCCGGTGAGGTTGCCCTGGCCCCAATCCACCGCAAAAAGGGGCAGGTGCACTCCACCCCTTTGGGGCGGCCTGTACCAGGCCTTTCTTTCTTTCTTTCTTTCTTTCTTTCTTTCTTTCTTTTACTGTTAGTACCACCAGGTCTTGTCTACATGACTGTTTTACCCAGAGTTCCCCTCAGGCTAACTGTGTCCTCCTTACATGATGCAGGGCCAAACCCTGAATTGGGTTCAGATTGCATTAACAATGCCCACACATGATTCAAGGCTTCTTCTCTGTAACCCAAATTTTAAAAACTCATATTCATTCATCACCTGATGCTGCCACCATTGTGAGCACAAGTCACTCTGAGGTTAGAACAAGCTGCCCAACATCCATAGAGTGGCTAGGTGCTTCATTCTGACCTCAGCAGTGGCACTGGGCAATGAATGGGGATTGTGTGGGAAGACAGCCACTCATCTCTGGGAGAAGAGAGCAAGGTAAGGGGTGAAGTTGAGCCCAGAATATCAGGGCAGCACAGAGTATTCTGGCAGGATGAGCCCTAACTTAGAAATGTTCTAATTTCCACTGGTCTTTTTCTCCATCTGCCTTCTTTTTTTCTTTCTTACATCCCCCCCCCCCGCCGCACACTTATTCAGCCATTACCTCTCTTCACTTCACATACTAGATAGTAGAAATTCCACCTTCCCTCTTTTCCTTCAAATGGAACTGTTCCAAGTATTCTAGGCCCAGCAGAAGGAAGAATCATGTTATTCAGTCTAGAGGCCTTGCAAAGAAATTAATTTCCCAAACCTGACTCTGTCCTTGCTTGTAGGGCAGATTAGGGACTCTTAGGCCTAAATTTTATTGGTTAGTCTCTACAACAAACCCACTGAATCAATTATTGAATGGTAAGTCAATACATACTACATTACACTGATTCCATTGGTTTACTCTTAATGAAACTAACAACGAAATTGAGGTCATTGTTTCGAAAGATAGTACAGAACAGATTGTAATTAAAGCATTACAATAATCCATACTGGAATAGAAAATAACATAGGTATGCACACAGGTTTCCCTTACTATGCTCCTCTGGGAGAGGCCTACTTCAGCTACAAAAGTCTAAGCTTTCGACTACCTCCCAGAGGGCATTTTCCATCGTCGCCCCCAGACTGTGGAACGGCCTGCCGGATGAGATCCGTCTACTTACATCCTTAGACAGCTTTAAAAAGGCTGTTAAGATGGATCTCTTCCGGCAGGCCTTCCCAGAATAGAGAACCCGGCCTTAGAAGAAGGTCTGGGAAAGATACTGCTGCTCCCACTGATTGTTTGCGGGTGTGATGTTGCTGACTTTTTGGTCAGTTTTTAACTTGTATGTTTGTTTGTGTATTTTTTGTTTTGTGCCTTTTTAAATACTGTATTGGATTTAATACTTTTTTAAGGAGGGGAGGGTATTAGGGATTTTATATGTTCTGTGTTTTTAACTTTGTTAGCCACCCAGATTTTGTTCTCAGAGGGGCGGGATACGAATAAATATTATTATTATTATTATTAATATCCATTCCATGAAGATATTAATCATAGGACTTCATTTTGCAGTTTTTGTTCTCAGTTCAGATGATATGGAGGGGTATTTCTTGCAGGCTAGGGTGGATGCAGATAGGGAGAAAAACACATATTTTCTTTTATCATTAAAAGTAAACCCACATTTATTTACATTCATTTCTAGTTGACTATACACACAAAGATCCAATCTAGTTAAAAAATTAAATGAGTTAAAATCAAACATAAATCCAATAAGCATTAATCACATGATACTGTACTAGCTGACACTAGAAGTGGTAAAAACAAAAACATGTGGTTCTGCTTTAAGCCATATCCTTGAAAATCTTTCACTTAGGTAAATCCATGGGTTTGATGTCAGGGACTTCTTGAATTCCTGGGGAAGCTCTCAGTGCTATAAGATACTTTCACAGCTTCAACAAGCTTGGTAACTATAGCAAAAATACTGCTTAGTGGGGCCATCTCTCTCTATAAACCTGGTCTTGTGCATTCTTGTGACATTTTGAGACACTAACTGGGTTATAATAACCCACTCAAAGCCAAAAGTTAATAAAGTTCCCCATCTCACTAGGCGTAGTTTAGTATTTGCAACCCTTTATAGCAGAAGTCAAACAATATTCACAAAAGATTGAAATCCAACTAATGTTTAAATTTCAAGCAGCAAAGAAATTTGATTATGGGAATTCAGTTTCAGATTCAAACAAGAATTTATCCCATTTTAATTCTTTACATGGATTCTACTGGTGGCCATCAATCAGATGCTGCCAAACACTTAATACTGCACATTACCTGTCAAATACAGTCAAAGGAATACCTGCCAGTATCAACAGTTGATTGGTTCTGCTTGTCCCCATTTGAAAAATCAGTGCCACATGTGAGACACTGGTAAATGCTGTGTCAAATAATCATTATTGCTGCATGCCACCTGTCATACACTGTGAATACCACACAATGTCTATACCAAATATTCAGGGAATTTTGGCACATCCAGATTACTGGAGAATACTTGCAATAATTGATTGAATAATATTTTGTCCTTCCTCACAAAGACACTAGGTAAGCTAGTTCTCAGGAGGAAAATTTTAGAGATATAGTCAGTCCATTCCACTATTATTATTATTTTTTGCTAAATATCTTGGACTAAGCTATGGTGGCAGACACAAAATTTTCACCAGGCCTCTATTTAAAGAGCTGTGACTATGCAGTTTTTTAGGAGTTTCTGAATGAATCTCACATAATCTGTTAGCATGTGCCACTGATAAAATCTAATGTTCCCCCAAATCATCAGAAGCACTATCAACTAAATGTTCTTGTTTTCAAATTGTCATCACAGTATATTTTTCACATGTACTATCGGAACAAGTGGTTGCAGTGATGTGTTCTTTAGTCTTGGAAAGCTTTCCATAAAATCCAAGGAAAAAGGTAGCATCAGTTTACAAAAGAACCTTCCAGCCGCATTAGTCCAAAGCTATGTTACTGGTCAATGAAGTTTTTACTTTACTTTCCTGGCCAAGTCTGTCATGCTTGATATGTTGTGTCAGCTGCTGCTGATGATTTTTTTAATGTTGTTGATGCAGCTGTGATTCATCCTTTACACACACACATATATACAGACACACCATTCCAAAAAGATATTTAATTATACAGAAACTGTAAAACTCTTGAAAGATGTTTATTGCTTAGCAAACATTCTGCTACAGGCAGAAATGTAAGATTATGAGTGAATGTAGCATGTTTCCTCAACGTTATTATTTTTCTACCATCTGTTATGAAACATACACTACATTGCTTTGGGTTTTCTTTTTCTTTCTTTCTTTCTGATTCATCAGTTTTTTGTAGTGTGTGACGCCAGTTGGAAAGAATAGGCATTAAGTGATTTGTGTTAGATTCTGGATCTTCACCATGGTTGGTCCCCCCCACCAATTGTGGTTCTTCAACATTCTTTTTTGAATCCCTCTCCTGATTTTACTGAATGTAAGTGTGTACTGTATATACATTATATTGATTAGCTCTATCTTAATTCTAGACATGAATTGTGAAAAGAAAAACAGTTACTGATTTGGGGGCATTATTTTTAGCACGGGCCTTAAATGTATTATCTAGGAACTTCCTTTTTGCAAATTAACATTGACTAAAACTCTTGTCATGTTGATTAAGATGATCTTCTTGAGAGAGATTGGAAGAAAGACTGGAACCATGAAAGTTATGAATATTTGGTTTGGAAGTATAGATTGAAATTAGCCGTTTTATGTGACTTTTTCTTCTGTCCACTGCAGACTTACTATCTCCAGAAAATGAGGTGAACATTTTAGGACAGCAGCACTATTGCAGAAAGATTAAACTGATGTAAAGTAAAGAGTTTGTGAGAGACTCCATTTGCTTATATTTATATTTTGATAGTAGTGACCAATATGACATTATCCCTTTTGAATTGTTTGCATGAAGAAAAGTGACGCAGAAGCCAAACGTTCAGTCCCTGAATTATCAAACTGCATTAATTTATTTTAATTTGTATTTATTAATTAAATAGTCTGCCTTTCTTCCAATACGTTCAGGATGAAATGGGATGTTGCACGTGGATGTCTGCTTGTACAAAGAGACATAGCTATCTTCCTCTCTTCCTATATCCCCCTCCAATTTGCTCTAAAATGCTGCCTGACCCTCCAGAGGAGATGGAGAGCTGTAGCATTTGGGGGGGGGGGAGGCATCCTGTGATGGAGCTACTCCCTTGATAGAAATGGTTTTTTTCAGTGAAAAGAACTACTTGGATATCAATGTTACAACTGAATTCTTTAAAAAAAATAGGCATTTGTTGTTATTAACTGCCTTCAAGTCAATTTCAAGCCATGATGACCCTGTGAACGAGAGCTCTCCAAGTCATCCTATCCTCAGCCGCCCTGTTCAGCTCTTGCAGGTTCATGGCTGTAGCTTCTCTGATTTAATCTCAAACATAGGCAAAATGGTGTTTAATCTAAAAAATACATGAAAATAAGAGAATCTCAATGGATTACATCCTTTCTGCAAATTTTTTACCTGGAAGAACCCTTGAAATAATTTTCAGATCTCAGGGAACCCTTGAATAAAAAGTATAGTACCTGCAGCTTTTTTAAAAAGTTTTTTCCCAGTTACAAACTCTTGCAGAACCCCTATGAACATCTTTTGCAATCCTAGGCTCTAGGGAATTGTAATTGAAGAAGCCTGAGTTAAGTGTTAAAAAGTCACTTATTTTATATTTTAAAATGCCAAGGTCCTGAATTTAAATAACTCATTTAATACATTTTAATTGTCCTGCCCCAAACCTAACCAAGTTATTTAGCAAACTTCAAACATTACTGGTATACAGTCGGCCCTCCATACCCATGGATTCTTTATCCTTTGATTCAAGCATTCACAGCTTCCAAAATATATTCCAAAAAGATATAAATTCCAAAAATCAAACCCTGAGTTTACCATTTTATATAAGGGACACCATTTTAAATGCTATGGTTTGTAATGGGACTTGAGCATCCATGGATTTTGGTATCCATGGAGGGACCTGGAACCAAACCCCAATTGATGCCAAGAGCCCACTGTACTCTGAAGCTGTCAACTTGAACTTATGTTACACAGGCATAGTGTGTGTTTTGTTGTTTGGCTGGTGCATCTACACCATAATGTCAGATTTAAATTGTCTTAAATCCACGCAGTTCAATTTACCTAGGGTGCAGATCATCACACTGACACTCTAGCTGCAAGGGTGGAACTAGTCAATTATTATAAATCTCTTGTTCTAAGTAGGAACAATGAGCATCCCGTAGCCTCCTGCCAGGCAAATGGAATTTTTATTATACTGATAGTGATAACCATACATACTTTCTCAGCAATTCCAAGAATAATAACAAAATAACAACAAATGCAGGATCCTGTCTCTGAGGTGCTTTTAACCTTAATAAGAGCTCCATTAATTTTTCATATTATTGATAAACCAAATGAAGAAAAGTCTATTTTAATGTAAGCCAAACATAAAAAGTCAGCAGATATCAAATTGAAGTAATTTAATCTTGTTTCTGGAGAATGCAATTAAAACAATGCAAATGAGGTTCATGCATAAGTAGGTATGATCAACACAAACATCATCCTCTGTATTGATATTAATATTGACATGCATTTTAATAACCTCCTAGGGGGTTAATTTAATGCCACTGTAACATATTGGTGTTTAACAACATAAAAGCACACAGTGTTACCTCTGGGAGAGACCTTATTCATGAAAATTATGAAGCCAGTTTCAGAGTAGTAAAAAAGTGTAAGCGTTTTTTATTCTGTTGTACAGGAGCATTGACAACCATAATTGTTATATATAAAAGTTAGGGGAGGGACAAGGAACTTTGAACAGGTATGGATTTATAACAAGTACATATTCATACACTTTCTTTATTACATTTCTTGAATTGTTTTTGAATTCCTTCTTACTGAGAATGAATTTCTTTCAGGGAAGTGACCATGTGACAAACAGCAGTACAATAACATGCATCATTTGGCATTCTGTTAGTGACATATGCAGGCATAAGTTGAACAATGTATGAAGAGGGTTTTTTTTTTTTTTGTATCCAGCTGACAGTGACATAAACATAGTTGTGTATGTGGGACCACTGTATGTGCTGTAGCATACTGTAGCATGTGATTGTGCATTGCATTATATTTGCACAATGAGTTGTCAGTCAGGTGCATTAACCATTATGGTGGTATTCAGTGGTGCTGGTGTTGGTGTGTGCCTTCAAGTAGTTTCTAACTTACGGCCACCCTAACATGATTCTATCAGTGAAGTAATGTAAGATCACAGCCATCATGTCTCTTCATATTTTAGATGTCAAACATGCTTGATATGTGAAGTTCCAACAAAATGTTTAACAGACATTCCAATTAATTTCTGCTTTATGTATGAGATGAAAATACCACATACTTGGCTATTTTGTTGTGATAGTTTGATATATTTCAAATTGTGTAGATGTTAGTCTGTCAGGTGAGGGTTTTTTTCGTTTATATGACTGATAATGTCTGAAGAAACATTCCTTTTTCTCTACCACTAAATAAAAAAAGCAATGATATCTGTGGGTGGGAATTAGGTGCTTGATACTTCAATACTTCAATGGTTAATGTCTAAGACAATTTGCACTTGAAATAAAGTAGGGTTTTGTACATCTCTGGCAATCCTTTGGTACTACACCAAGTAAGTGTGGACATTGCCCATCACCACCTAATAACAAACCAGAATCATAACAAATATCCTTATACTTTATGTCAATCATTTTTCTTTGCCTCTTGAAACATATGTACTTTGGAGGATAATTCTGATTAATTTTTGAACATCATCAACAGAAGGTGGCTTTTTGTGAGCTATCTTCCTTTTGTAAGCCACCTTGGGTCTCACTTGGGGAGAAAGGTGACATATAAAATAATTAAATAAAAATAAAACAGTTATATGAAGTTCAAGAATTGTAAAGTTGGAAATGAACAAAAAATGTGCATACATCTTTAATTGGTAGGAAGTAAGGTGATGGAAATCAGGTGATGATCCAGGAATATCAGACATTCTAACCCTCTAAATCTCATAGATTGTTTCTTGCTTCAATAGTCCTAGTTAACAGATGCTTTATAGGCATTAAGTGTACTAATAACCAACAGGTAGCAGTAAGTGTTCAGTATAGTGTTATTTGAGAGGAAGTAGGAAATAAGGATAGGTTATAGCCACTACCATATACTAATGGGGAATTGGATGAATTGCATTCCTTCATTATAATAAGAAATCAGTGGGGTATTTAGTTAAACTCATAAATCCTATACTCAGAAAAATGTTCACTGGATTAATCTGAACCTTGACATCAAAAAAGATGTCAGTTTGAAGATAGTTTGTGCCAATGTTGAAGTAGAACAGATAAAACATTGGTTATTTATATTAACTTTGTCATAGTCAGATTTTGCTTAAGGTTTCTGTTTAAATAGGGCCTTTTGTTTTTTTATTTACTAAAATATTTCCATCAATATTCATATATGAAGAAATCAGGGCAGAGAACAGTCAATAAAGCAGGATTACATACCATGTTCAGACAGCAAGAACAGTTTAAAAGAAACACAATCAACATAAAATAAATCAAGATCATGCTATGTGGACAGTAGTGGTTGTCATTTGGGTAACATGTAAGGTGGTATTGGTGGCTTCAGTTGTATGATAGCTGTTAGAAAATTGATTATGGTTTTGGTTATTTGTGGTTAAGAAAGTTTATCAGCAGCAGCACCAATAGCAACAAGTGTGTACTCCACAGGTATTCGGTAAAAATCTACTGGATCTGAGCTTCTGGTAAATAAACAGGATACATTGGTAGGTAAAAAGGAACTTACCTTATTGTTACATCAAGTTTCTACAAAAAAGACTAATCAGTAGAGAAAACTATACTTGGTAGAAGAATCCCTAGACCTGACTCTCCTGTGTGTAAGAAAAAATAAAAACATCTTTAGTAGCCTAGCCTGATTTCTGCTTCTATACTTGGTGAGAACAGAGAACAAGGGGCAATAAACGTTATTGACCCCTAGAAAAGGGAGGGGTATAGGAAGTGACCTCTTCACAAGCCACACTGACTAAATGACCATAAATATATATATCAGTGTTCCTGCATAGACATACCCCTTCTCAAGGAAGGAAAACATAGATCTACAAAACAAGCATTGATGCTAATACTCTAACAATAGCTTCAGTTGCAGAGTTTCCACAAGTCTGTTACAAACTCCAAGAAAATGGTGGAGCTAACGAAACCACAGGATTTATATTAATTGATGTCCCTATGAGTAAAAGATATTCAAGAGTCTCTGTCAATAATGTTCAGGCCTTATAAACTCAGGGTCATTACTTTTTTGATTGACTCCATCCCCCTCTAGTCCTGCCTTCCTCTTTTCCTACTGCTTCCTACTTTATCAACTCTTATCAGCTTTTTTAGTGAGTCCTGTCCTTTCATGATATATCCAAAGCGCAATAACTTCAATTTGGTTATTTTGGCTTTTATGGAAAGTTTAGACTTAATTTTCTCTAGGACGACCATTTATTGATCATGTTGGCAATCTATGCTATCCATAGAACTCTCCTCCAGCAACACACTTCAATTGAATTGATTTTTGTTGCATTTCTTCACTGTACAATATTTACAACTACACATAGAAATCAGAAATATTATGACATAGAATCATAGAATTATAGAATAATAGAGCTGGAAGAGACCATAAAGGCCATCCAGTCCAACCCCCTGCCATGAAGGTAATCTTAATCAAAGCATCTCCGACAGATGACCATCCAGCCTCTGTTTAAAGACTTCCGAGGAGGAAGATTCCATCACACTCTGAGGGAGTTTGTTCCACTGTTGAACAGCCCTTACTGTCAAGAAGTTCCTCCTAATGTTGAGGTGGAATCTCTTTTCCTGAAGCTTGCATCCATTGTTCCGTGTTCTAGCCTCTGGAGCAGCAGAAAACAAGCTTGCTCCCTCCTCAACAGGACATCTCTTCAAATATTTAAATAGGGCTATCATATCACCTCTTAACCTTCTCATCTCCAGGATAAACATCCCCAGCTCCCTAAGTCGTTCCTCATAGGGCATGGTTTCCAGAGCCTTCACCATTTTAATCACCCTCCTTTGGACACGCTCCAGTTTCTCCATATCCTTTTACAATTGTGGTGCCCAGAACTGGACACAAAATTCCAGGTGGGGCCTGACCAGAGCAGAATAGAGTGGCACTATTACTTCCCTTGATCTAGACACTATACGTATTGATGCAGCCTAAAATCGCATTGCCTTGTTAGCTGCCACATTGCACTGTTGACTCATGTTCAACTTGTGGTCTACTCCCAGATCCCTTTCACATGTAGCCTCATTCAGCCAGGTGTCGGCCATCCTATGTCTGTGCATTTCATTTGTCCTCGCCAAGTGCAGTACCTTACATTTCTCTGTGTTGAAATTCATTTTGTTAGCTTTGGCCCAGCTTTTTAATCTATTAAGGTCATTTTGAATTTTGATCCTGCCCTCTGGAGTATTAGCTACTCTTCCTAATTTGGTGTCATCTGCAAATTTGATAAGTATGCCCCCCAATTCTATCATCCAAGTCATTGATAAAGATGTTGAATAGCACTGGGCCCTGGACAGAACCTTGTGGGACCCCACTGGTCACTTCTCTCCAGGATAAAAAGAAGCCATTGTTAAGCACCCTTTGGGACAGAATAGGATACGGCACTGTATGCGTATTGTAAGAATGTGGCAGTTACAATATACAATTGCCCAACCTTTGGGAACATAGTTCATGAAAATTCCTTAATACAAGAAGATGGACTCAACAGTTTTCGCTTCACTGCTATTTATTTGATAGGAAAAAATGCTTCCTGCTTTACATCTTCCTGTATCCTTGACAAAATACAAACATGTTGGTGTCTGTGGCCCTCATAGGTTTATTTAAAAAATATGAAATAAATAAAATGTTGGACTTCTTGATATGAATCATGTTATAATTGATACATTTTATCATATTAGGGAGATACCATTATGAACATTTATTGGCAGCAATGGCTGGGAGGGATCTGTTGCATACAGTAGGAATTTATGCTTTTATTTTATACATGGTTTATAAATTATTCATTTTTAGTCATACCAAAAGTACACATTATAGCATGGATATTATCTTACCAATTTACTGTAACTAAGTATGTATTTTGATGCTTGAGAAAAAAAAAAGGGGGGGGCGTTGAGCTAAGAGACAATAATGGAACTTTTCAAGCTAGTGTTAATGCAGCTGCCTTGTCCTGAAAAGCCATGTGAAATACTGAACATAAAGAAAAAATGTATGTTCGGTATAATGTGATAGTAGGTTCAAATGTTCTTTAAATAAACAATGACACAGGCCCACATTACTCTGTAATGGCCAGAAACATTCCAAATTTGAAATGGAAATGAGTGCCAACTAGCAGATGTGAGTTAGTATTTTTCTACCTGAGGATGGTAAGAGTTTGAGAAGATTTGAGGGTGAAGTCTAGCCATAGCTTACTATATCTCTTAGCTTTGGAACAGAATGAGAGGCAGGACCAATTATATTTTGTTCAGTTCAAAAGTGTTGTCACAAGAAGTGACCATATCTGTTGGCTTTATAAATTCCATAACTTCTCCATTTCATTCCCATTCCTCAAATTGATAGATAAATACTGAACACCTCCCCCCAAATCCTCCCCCCTCAATCCTGTAGTTTAATATTAAGAGAATCAATTTAGACTGTAAAATGTGTGCAGTATCATTGTCATCACTGTCACTGTCATCATCATCCATTTCAGAATGGTGTGTGTGTCTATGCCTTCAAGTGATCTGTCGACTTATAGTGACCCCATAAATTTTTCATAGGATTTTCTTAGGCAAGAAATCCTCAGAAGTGGTTTTGCCATTTCCTTCTGAAATAGAGCCTACAACATTGGTATTCATTGTGGGGTCTCCCATCCAAGTAGTCTCTGCTATTTCATAAGGGTTTAACTTCCAAGATCAGATGGGATCCTTTAAGGTTGTTATGGTTGTTGTTTTCCTTCAAGTTGTTTCTGACTTATGGTGACCCTAACAGTAACTTATCTCAGGGTTTTCTGGAGCTGTAAGGGTGTGACTTGCTCAAAATCTCCCAGCAGGTTTCCATGACCGAGTGGTGAATTGAACCCTGATCTCCAGAGCCCTAGTCCTACACTCAAACCACTACACCATGCTGGCTCTCACCTTTAAGGTACATAAATATACTTCTGTTCTTCCTTCACCTTCTCCTCCTCCTCCTCTTCTTTCTTCTGGACAGAAACCAAAGAAATGATAGTCCCAATTTTCAGATGTTTTCGTCAAAAAAATCTACAATGCAACTCATCTGAGATGTGTACATTTTAAAATGCCTATTTAAAATGTGTTTAATAGCAGGGGGCCATTTGAAATTGAGCAAGTACCATGTACAGGCTTGGGTGGCAGTGGCTAGGGTTGGAAAGAATATTTCTTACTCATTACCAGGCCAAAACACAGGTTCCCAACAGTCACAAAATCTCAACACGAAGACTAAAGGACCAATAAGAAACATTGCATTATTTAATCCCATTATTTAAATGTTATGAAGTGTTGTGGAGGAATTATGCTGCATGGAAAAACACATGGGAGCCACTCTGTTGGGTGGTAAAGATTCTAGAGCAGATCATTAAACAGAGAGTCTGTGAACATCTAGAAGGCAACTCCATAATCACAAAAAGTCAACATGGGTTTCAGAGAAATAAGTCATGCCAGACAAATCTAATCTCTTTCTTTGAAAAAATTACCAGCTTGGTAGATGAAGGGGATGTTGTGGATATAATATATCTTGATTTCAGTAAGGTCTTTGACAAAGTTCCTCATGACATTCTTGCAAACAAGCTTGTAAAATGTGAGCTACACAAAGTAACTGTTGCATGAATTTGTAATTGGTTGACTGGCCGAAGCCAAAGGGTGCTCAACAATGGCTCCTTTTCATCCTGGAGAGAAGTGACCAGTGGGGTCCCACCGGGCTCTGTCCTGGGCCCAGTACTGTTCAACATCTTTATCAATGACTTGGAGGACAAAATTGGAGGCATACTTATCAAATTTGCAGATGACACCAAATTAGGGGGAGTAGCTAATACCCCAGAGGACAGGACCAAAATTCAAGATGACCTGAATAGACTAGAAAGCTGGGCCAAAGCTAACAAAATGAACTTCAACAGGGAGAAATGTAAGGTACTGCACTTTGGGTGGAAGAATGAAATGCACGGGTATGGGATGACCGACACCTGGCTGAATGAAACTACATGTGAAAGTTCAAATAGACCACAAATTGAACATGAGTCAACAGTGGGACACGGCCGCTAAAAAGTCCAATGCAATTTTGGACTGCATCGATGAAAGTATAGTGTCTAGATCAAGGGAAGTAAGAGTGCCACTGTATTCTGCTCTGGTCAGGCCCCATCTGGAATATTTAAAAAGGATATGGAGAAACTGGAGCATGTCCAAAGCAGAGCTACTTAAATGATGAAGGCTCTGGAAGCCATGCCCTATGAGGAAGGACTAAGAGAGCTGGGGATGTGTTGGGAGAGCAATAGTGATGGCATCTACCCTTAAATTGTTTCAAGCCGCCATATTCTATCTATGTATATTGAACAGCATTTTCTCATAGCCCACTCAGATATGTAATGCAATATCATCTAAATTAACATTCCATCATGCTGAACAGCTTCTTCCAGTCTTCTGTGAAACTAAGGGGAAAGATGGGCCACTATGGAAATTCAAGCTATCCAGTGGACTTAGTCAACCTTGGATCTCTGCCAGATTCCTCGCTCCCTTAGATATTTCATGATTTATCCTTCATACAGGATATCTATATTCTTATAGATATTTTTTTAAAAAGTTGTATTTAGACATAAATAGATTAACATAAATAAGTGGTAGACTAAAACATTCTGTAGACCTACTTGGAAGAGTTGTATATCTTGGTGTGTAATGTGGACTATCTGAAGAATGAATTATTATACCCTTGTCAAATCTTAAGTATCACACTGTTAAAAATATTAGTCACACTGAGTGCTATTTAAATGCAACCGAGCAGTAAAGCTTCCTTGTCTATATAAATGTGGATAATGTGATACCTAATACTATGTATCAGTTGGAGGATGATGGAAAACAGAGACATGTTAAGTGCAGTAAAAGTTACTACAGAGTCTGTCAATACCCTGCCAATAGATACAATATGCTTGTCATTTAAGCCAGCTGAGCAGTGCTTTGCCTCTCCCTCCCTCCAGTTTTGACATTCCCCAAGGGGCAATGCTTTGGAGAACAATCCATTTAAGTCAAACAGTTATTGTGTAAAAGTGAGGATGAGCCAGCAGAAGGGGGGGGGGGAGAAGATCCAAGGGGAAACAAGGTAAGATCTAGACCCTGAGGTTCAGCAAGGTTAAAGCTACTGAACCAAAGGAATTCTAAAAAGGCAGGGTTTTTTTTTTACTTCAGAAAAAACATAAGATTAGAAACTGCCCTGTATGAGCCCAACTGTGATTAAAAAAATAAGCCTTTTATAGTTAAGGGAAGGTTTTTTCCCCTCTCTTTTTGTTCTTTGACTTTTTCTCACTGAGAAAGAAGCTATCTCCACTTAATCAGTGTGCAAAAGAAGAGTAGCTGAGGCAGAGGCAGCATCATGTGGGTGAAGGTCAGGCCAATTTTCACCCATGTGATGCTGCTTTATCACTCATTGAACAAAGATTAAGGCCTTTCTTTTCTTTATCCTTTTGTGCTTTCCCCCCATTACTTTAACAGATCTGAACAAATCCCATACATTTCATCCAAAAGTTCTTTTTCACTACATTTTGTTCAGATGCCCTGAATTCCACAAATGTTGAAATGCTGTAACAACATCAGAAGGATAGGAAATACCTTTTAAAAAGGGGGGAAATGTAGAACACAGAAAGGTAATATATAGCACAAGAATAACAACAACCTCACTTTCATTCTGATGAAACCAGTCAGGTCCTGGATCTGAAATATCAACACATCACAATATCTAAGTTCTACATGAGCATGGTTTCATGGTGGCGATGCACAATATAATGGAAAGTCCAGGGGAAATGCATTCAGGTGTACTACTATTGACAATTATTGGGTTAAACTTAATTCATTCTTCAGATGTCCCTCATACAAAGGCTTAAAATGCTACAGGCAAAGTAACTCCAGAACTAAGTGCTTGCTATATTGCTGTCCCCAAGAAGTTCAAGCATCTGCATTATTGTGTATAAATAATATGATTCCTGAATCCATGTACTGGGAGGAAGGTGGGGTATAAATAAACATAAGCATAAACATAATAATAATAATGGAGACTGGTAATAAACTAATGGTTATAATGACCCACATGAACCTGTGTGGATCATGAACTTTACAGAAGAGGTCATTCTCTCAGTCCCATCACCTTCATAGGTGAAAATATGAGAGAGGATCTTCTCAATGGCTGCCTTCCCTATAGTTAAAACTTTAATTTGGTTTTAGTGTTGACTTTTTGTATATTTCTAACTATAATCCTTTAAATATGTATGTCAGTCTTGTGAAAAATTGTGTTGTTGTTGTCGTTGTCATGTGCCTTCAAGTCATTTCTGACTTATGGAGCCTCTAAGGCAAGCCTATCATGGGTTTTTCTTGACCCATTTCTTCAGAGAGGGTTTGCCATCGCCATCCTTTGAGGCTGAAAGGGTATGATTTGTCCAGGGTCACCCAGTGGGTATCCATGGCTGAGCCAGGATATGAAATCTGGTCATGAGAGTCATACTCCATTGCTCAAATTATGCACAACACTGGTTCTTTTATATATCTATATATCTACATCAAAATTGTTGTTGTCATCGTACCAAGGCTTATTTGAGGGAGATGCTAATGAGGGCACTGTTCCTGAAGGACGTCAGACCTACAGAGCTGCTGTGCTGAAGGCACAGGGTGAATGGTCAAAAATGGTGGCTCCTGTATCAACTACTGTATGCTTCCTAGGCCCTTATCACATGGAGGAACTTATGCTGCCAAAACATAGCTAAACTGTTGCAGAAGCGCTGAAGGTGGGATAATCTATTGCACTTCTAAAATGTAATTGAGGCTTCCCGCTTTCCTTCTGTCACTGAAGCATGTGCGGAGAAGCCAGGAGAAGACATTTTTAAAATAACGGGATATCCTGTTATTAAAAAATGGCTTCTCTGTGCATGCTTTGGTGACTGAAGGAAAGCGGGAAGCCTCAATTATGTTTTAGAAATGCATGGATGATACCACCTTCACACTTCTGCAACAGTTCAGCAACATTTTGTCAACGTATGTCCCTCTGTGTGATAAGGTCCCTAGTAATCACTTACTGCAGCATCTTCCTTTTTTTGTGGTTTGGGTACCAAATCAGCAGAAAATAAAGAAACAAACCAAAAGCCTGAAGCTGGTTTTCCCTTTATCAGAACACCACATTCCCTCCATATAACCTGAAAGTTTGAAGGTTACTTGCATAGGGCCATAGGCCATTTCTATACAACCCTGCAATTTGAGGGGAGTAAAATAACAGAAACCAGTTACGCCCCTCATTTTGAACACTATTTCTCTACCCACCCACCCACCCCAAAAAACCATTGAACCCACCCTTGTGGAATTTTGATAGGCTGTTTATATGTCGTATTCCATATTGTTAAAATAATATTGCCCACAAAATACTGGGTGATGAGCAGATTATTATTATCATTATTAATGAAAACTTCCCCAGTTGTAAAGGCTACCTTTACACAAAAGGTTCTGTACAGATTTCATCTGAAACTTGGCAAACTCGATTTTTTTTTTCAGAAGGAAGCACAGAATCTGTATTTTTCATCCAGTACTGCCTAGAAATTTTTAAAAGGTTATTGGCTAGTCCTCTTTTAAAAACCAAAAAGTCATAGTTATCACATTTTTGGAAGGAATAATCCCCTCATAAAGGTCTACCAAACTTCCAATTTTCATCCAGTTCTGATGAACAGAAGAAAGTCCTCATCATTCATTGACTTCCAGTGCCTGTTGAAAGGCACAGGCACAAAGATTTCGATTTCTAAATATATTTGAGTCTTAGATAAACTGGGTAACCTCCAGATTGGTCTAAGGGAAATTGGGCATAGACGTTTAGACATACAGGTACACCTTTGTATACACAGATTTTTTTTATCCACAGATTCAACCATCCACAGCTTGAAAATATTCAAAAATAATATAATTTCCAAAAGTAAACCTTGTTTTTGCCATTTTATATAAGGGACACTATGTCACTATGCCATTGTATTTAATGGGATTTCAGCATTCCTGGATTTTGCTATCTATGAGGGGTCCTGGAACCAAACTCCAGCAGATACTGAGAGCCCACTGTAGTTGTCTGTTTTCCAGAGATCAACTGAATTTAAAAGTGATTAATTTTTGATTGTAATATATGCTTTTGATTATATGTGTTATTGTTATATTTCACATAGATATGAGAACAAAGAAGTTGACTTTATCAGATTTAGAGCATCTACAAAGTGCTCTTCCTGCAATTAAAAACCCCCACCCATAATCATACATGTTACTTATAGTATGGAATTTTCCATTCAAAGGAATATGTGTAGGATTATGGTACAAGGTTTTAGTGTCAGCACAGTAAATTAAAAATGAAAGCAATCACCCCAAGAAACTAAGGCCCTTATCACACAGAGGCACTTACATGATTAAAATGTTGCTGAACTGTTGCAGAAGTGCGAAGGTGAGATCGTCCATCACACTTCTAAAACGTAATTGAGGCGTCCCACTTTCCTTCCACTGATGAAGTGTTCACGGAGAAGCCATTTTTTAAATAATGGGATATCCCGTTATTTAAAAAATGGCTTCTCCGTGAACACTTCATCAGTGGAAGGAAAGCAGCAAGCTTCAATTATGTTTTAAGAAGTGCAACGGACGATTCCATCTTCTCACTTCTGCAACAGTTTAGCAATGTTTTACCCACATAAGTGCCACTGTGTGATAAGGTCCTTTGTGTCATAACTGTTATGGAACAAATAAAGGAATAAATATCATGCTGCCGTATGTTAGCCACTTTGAGGCACATTTTTGGAAGAAGGCTGAATACAAATCCAATAAACAAACACTTACTTATGGTATTTAGCAATGATCTGAACAGCTATAGCTATGCTTGCAATCAGGAAAGAATCCAGCTCACCCAGTATCAATAACAGCATTGAGATCTTTGCATCTGATCCTACAATCTTTCACAGCATTGCTACTGATAGGATCAGGCCGATACATCTTGTGCTGAGGCTTTTATTAAATGAACTGTGAAGCATTTGCACTGCTGAATGAATACAGGGCTTCTCTTAAGAATGCTGAGGATGACTAAATGGTCCATTGGTTGTCTTTGCTCACGTTTCTCTTACCTAGTGGAGGAATATGAATCTGAGGAAATCCCATTTGACAGGGTAGCTGCTAAGGAATGTAATCGTTTTACTTGGGGAGAAGATCAATTAGTAATGACTTAAATCCAGTCCCTTTAGAGTATCTAGGCTGCCCCTTCATTAAGCAACAGGACATGACAGGCAGTGCATTTCTGGGCAATTTAGCACACCTCTCAAGGACTTTAAAAGACATGAGGTTGAAGGTCAAGCAACTTCAGCCACCTGAGAAGTGTAAAAACTCTTTAGGAAGGAACTTCCTGATGTGACTAAATTCTAACAATGGAATTTATGAGTACATTTGAAAAAAAAAGCCCTTTAAAAGATTTTAATCATTGCAAGATGATACAGAGAACAACGAATATTCATGTGCCAAGAATAATTTAATTATTTATTAATATTAACATTCATATGGGTTTTGCAGGCAAAATCCATACTCAAAATGGTTTATATAAAATAACAGAAAAGGGGAAAAACATAACTAATCGGTTTTTTTAAAAAAAAGCAAAAAAGTTAACTTTTAACAAAAATGCATCCCAGAAAACACTGTTTTTGTTAAAAGTAGCCATCTGGGGAAAGGCAACCAAACCATTCTGGAAAGATCTGGGAGCCACTAAGAAAAAGAGCCATTTCCTCATAAAAACCAAGGAAACTTCTACCACAACAGAGACAACAAGAAGGCTTCAGAAGGTGGGTAAAATTCAGCATGAAACATCTGTGTTGGATCAGACGAAGGGCATATCTCACTCACCAACCCCTGTTTCATTTTTCCAGAGTAGTTGTGTTGTAGTAAAAGAACAAAACAAAACAAAAAAGCAGTCTTGCAGCACCTTTATGATGAACTAATTTTATTTGGCGTATGCCTTCAGACCACATCTGAAGAAATCGGCTGCATCACATGAAAGTTCATGCCAAATAAAACATTTAAGATGGTAGAAGACTCTTTTTCATAAAATTACCCCCAAATGCCTATGGAAAGACCACAAGCAGGACATAAAGTGAATTGCCGCCTTCAGTTGTTCCCTGGGACTGGAATGTAGAATAATAATTGAGCCTCACATGGGAAGAAACAGTTTGAACTGAGCCTGAAAACACAGTTGCTATGAAATTGGCATAAAGTGTTCCATTATGCTTTTCTCCACTATTGATCTGATTCGGGCACATCTTCAAGGGGAACCACATGTGTTGCAGTAGTTCAGCTTTAGCATTGCACTAGTTCAACTTTATTTTAATGCCTTTTTATAAAAACAATTTGTGAACATAACTCAATTCTATTAAAGAAATTGGAAGGGCAGCTATGAAGAAACTACACAAAATCCTGAAGTGTAAGGATATATATAAAATTCTAAAATTAGGGTCAGCAGCCATCCTGAACCAGGTGTTACTTGGTGTGGAGGAGGGCTAGCAGGGGCAGGACTTCTGGGAGCAGGGCAGGGCTTCCAGTGGGTTTCTAGGCGTGGAGCTTCCACTCCCCCATACCAGAAATGGCAGACCTGGAATCAGCGGTGTACCTGAGGGGGGGGTCTGTCCCCTGCACACATGCTCCATCACCCCATGCACTGCTCTATGCCCTCCTGCACATACTGCTTCATGTCCTGCATGCATTCGGTCCCCCATGTGCAGTCCCGTCATCAGGAAATGGATAGGATTGCATGTGTGAAACAGAATGTGTATGGGACATGGAACTGTGCATGGGGAGGACATGGAGCAGGGCATGGGGTGATGGAGCATGCATACGGGGTACAGAGCATGGGAATGGTGCAGAGTAGGCTGATTGGATGTCACCCCCTTTCTTGGTTGTTACCTGGTGCAGCCCACACCCCCTTCACACACACACACACACCATTGACACTACTGGTTAGGATTATCCATGCCATCATATTTCCAGTTTTTGTGATTGGTTGTGAAAGCTAAACAATGAAGAAAGCTGATATGAAGAAAATCAATTCATGTGAAAAATGTTGCTGGAGAAGAGTTCTGTAGATACCGTGGGCTGCTAAAAGGACAAATAAATGGGTTCTAGAGCAAATCACTCCTGGACTCTCCCTGGAAACCAAAATGACTAAAGTGAAACTGTCATACTTTGGCCATATCATGAGAATATATGACCCACTAGAAAAGCTAATAGTGCTTAGTAAGGTAGAAGACAGTAGGAAAAGACTGCATTCAAGATGGATAGACTCAATCAATGAAGCCTTATCTATGAGTCTACAAGCCCTGTTGATGATATGGTGACTTGGAGATCTCTCAGTCATAGGATAACCATAAGTCAAAGGTGTTTATCAGACGAGCTCTTAAAGAGGTACTATTCCAGTGTGACTCCTCTAGCTGCCTCCTGTTGCATGCTGGGATTGGCAGTTTTAAGGAGGGGTATTTAGAATTCTCAGGCAAAGAAGTTCAACTCCTTAAAACTGCCAATCCCAGCATGCAACAGGAGGCTGCTAGAGGAGTCACACTGGAATAGTACCTCTTTAAGAGCATAGTGTGATAAACATCATAGTCAACTTGAGGACAGTTATCAACACCAACAATTGTGACAGAATGTGATGATGTAAGGAAGGGAGAAGAAAGGAAGAGAGAAAGAGCGAGAGAGTGCTTTGATCAGCAGAGTTCAAGAAACCAGTGTGAGATGCATTGTGAGGCTACAAAGTGAGGCAAGGGGAAAGAGGAGGGAAGAGAGACTGACTGGTACAGTGATAGGGTCCAATAGGCAATATAATTGAAATTCTAACCAAACAGTACCAATAATTCACTTTCCCACTTCATTTCTTGATCTAGGCCAAGGGTCGGCAACCTCCGGCCCGCAGGCCTGATGCGGCCTGTGGAGGCGGCAGGACTGGCCCCAGCCCGGTTCTGCCGCTGCCGCATCCTCCTCCTCCTCCTCCTCCTCCTCGGCCGCGCAACTGCGCGGCCCTCCTCCTCCTCCACTGCGTGGAGGAGGAAGAGGAAGGCCGCACGGCCTGGGGCAGAGGAGGCAAAGGGGGAAGCCCTGCACCACCCTCCCCGCCTCCCCGCGCGGCCCTGTGCTGTCCTCCCTTCCTCCCCGTGCGGCGCCGTGCTGCCCACCTCCTTCTCCTCTGCCTCCTCCGCCCTGCCCCCAGGCCGCGCGGCGCATGGAGGAGGGGGGAGGAGAAGAAGGAAGAGGAGGAAAAGGAGGGGGAGGAGAAGAAGGAGGAGGAAGAGGAGGAGGAAGAGGAGGGGGAGCAGAAGAAGGAGGAGGAAGAAGAGGAGGAGGGGGAGCAGAAGAAGGAGGAGGAGGAAGAGGAGGAGGGGGAGCAGAAGGAGGAGGAGGAGGAAGAGGAGGAGGGGGAGCAGAAGGAGGAGGTGGTGAGTGGCCAGAGGCCTCAAGGTTTTTTTAAATTTTATTTTGTGTGCTTTAAATGCTAACAAGTCTCCCTTGCTTTGACAATGATAGTGTGATGATGATGATGATGATGATGATGATGATGATGATGATGATGATGATGATGGTATGAGTC
>NC_056524.1:239313740-239333434 GCF_019175285.1 Sceloporus undulatus
AGCTTGAGAGGCATGCAGGCACTGTTTCTTAAGCTGAGAGAGTGTCACCTTCCAAAGTGTGTTTTGGGTGCTTTTAATGCTAACAAGTCTCCCTTGTTTTGACAGTGATAGTGTGATGATGATGATGATGATGATGATGAGAGTCAGCTTGAGAGGCATGCAGGCACTGTTTCTTAAGCCAAGAGAGTGTCACCTTCCAAAGTTTGTTTTGGGTGCTTTTAATGCTAACAAGTCTCCCTTGTTTTGACAGTGATAGTGTGATGATGATGAAGATGATGATGATACGAGTCAGCTTGAGAGGCATGCAGGCACTGTTTCTGAAGCCAAGAAAGTGTGACTTTCCAAAGTGTCTTTTCTGTGTGTTTTTGGTTCTTTAATGGTGATATTGATATCAGAAAGCCTCTGAGGCAAGGCCAATGTAAGTTGCTGTGATTTTTACAAACTCATGCGCAGTGAAGAAAAACCAAAGTCCCTTGACCAAGTACACACTTCTGAGAAGTACACTTGGTGCAAGAACTGTGAAACCACCTTGACATGTTCAATATGCATAGCCATGTGAACCCATGTTCAGTGTGAAACCCAAAGTGTTTGGTTATGCAATAAGCCTCTGAAATATGCAAGAGGCCATCTTAAGTAAAGCCATGTTCAATGCCCAGATGTACTGTTTGGAATGGGGGGAAGGGGGGTTTGGCCAGAAAGGGAAGTACATTTCTGCCATCTGTCTAGGAATAATGCCCAAATGTCCTCCATTTTGATCATGCCTAAGAAACATGCATTTATATTAACATTTTTTAAAAACTACCAAATTTTTTCACATGTCCTCCATTTTAAAAAATGTGTCCTACATTTGAAAATGTTGTCCTATATTATTTAATTATTTAATTATTTAGTTTTTGGCTCCCCCCCCCCCCCCCTTGTCTGGGGGACACCAACCCGGCCCCCGGCTCAAAAATGTTGCCTACCCCTGATCTAGGCCAAATTTCTTACAGTCTTTAGTTCTGTTTTGTTTCTTACTTTTGCATTCCAATTGCCAAGTTCTGTTTTGGTGTGTGACCAATTTACTCCTCAACTCCAGCACATAATGTTTCAGTTTCTTCTTCTACTTCTGTGGTTGGAGCATGAACTTGGATTATGGTTGCATTGACAGATTTTTTCTTGAAATCTTATTGATGTTGTTAAAAGTACAAAGATTTATCATTGTCTGAAAAGAGACATCTTACTGTAGATGAGCTGTATATCACGTACATGTTGATAAAAAAGTCAATAACTGAAAGGAAGTTAAATTACACTTTTAAAAATTATAATAAAATATTTAATCTGTATCTCTAAATCAAATCACATCACACTTTCCCTCCTTAAACTATCATTTGTCGTTACCTTCCTTTGCATCTTTTTCCTGTGAATCAGATAGCAGTTACTCTCAGAGGCCTCTCTCATGTGTTTTCATGGATCTGTAGACTTTTGCCATCACTGAAAAAAAAAATGCCAAAAGAAAAATGATCTGCTGAGACTACCACAGGAAATGTCTACATGAACAGATGTTAATATTAATACTGTTCTTTTCTTTGTACCACTAATGCATGAAGATACAGAGTTTGCTTAGTTTTCTTTTAATCCCCAAGACAACTCTTTAAGATAGGTATGCTTCTTAACAGTAGTGGCCCGAGATCACATGGTAAATCCCATGACTAAGCACGGATTTGAACTTGAGTCTCCTCTGATCATTTGTGACTGTAAAAATATGGTATGAAGGCTGAATTGTAGTTGGTGGGGGTGGGGAATGCAACAGTGAATGTTGTGAATTTACATGATTACAATAATTTTCATAATATGTAAATTAAATCACTACTGCCCAGCGCTCTGACCATATCTCTCCTGTCTTGGCATCCCTTCACTGGCTCCCCCTCCCTTTCCGTATTCAGTATAAGCTCCTGCTGCTGACATTTAAAGCCCTCCATGGACTGGCCCCTCCTTACTTATCAGACCTTCTTTCTCCTCACCTTCCCACTCGGGCCCTCCATTCTGGTAGTCAAGGTCTGCTGTCTCAGCCCAGGATTTCCTCTGCCCCATCCCGGATTCGCCTCTTTTCACTTGCTGCCCCTCACTCCTGGAACCGTCTTCCCCCACAAGCAAGAGCCATCACTTCTTTAACCAGCTTCAAAACGGAGTTGAAATCCATCCTGTTCAGAGAAGCCTTCCCAGGCATTGCATAATTGTCATGTACTATTTGATGTTCTTTTGGTGCATGTTTATTGAACCATTTCCTGTATTGCTATGTACTGTATATGTATTATCCTACTTGAGAGTATATATTTTCCCTGGAAGAAGATTAACCATCCATTATGAAGCCAAGCCCTCCTTCCAGTCCATCTGCCTTGGTCCAGGCCTTGGAGGTAGAGAGGAACTGCTAGACCTCTTACCCTTTCCCTCCACCGCTCCCTTCTCCTTCTGTGTCATGTCTTTTTAGATTGTAAGCCCGAGGGCAGGGAATCGTCTAATTAAAAAGATTGTATGTACAGCACTGTGTAAATTTACAGCGCTTCATAAATAAAGGTTAATAATAATAATAATAATAATAACAACAACAACAACAATAATAATAATAATAAATTCCAGATTTGATAAAGTGGAACATGGTAACTACTGTAGATCTTTTTTCATAACTGCGTAACACAGTCTCTGGTGATCTTGTGTTTGATAGCCATTTGACAGAGTACTTGAATTATATTCTGCAGATCAGAGCTGTTTCAATTTTGTGTGAAGACTGGTGAGAGAAGGCAAGGACATCCTCTCTCACATGCATCAGGGAACATACATATAATTACATAGTGGAGATACAAAAGGGAAACTTCAGGTGCTCTACATAACATGGGTAGAGAAAGCCTAGCACAGAAAATCTTGTATTTCTCTCCAAAGTCTAAAGACTCCAACATCCAAAGTCACCCAGAGAATTGTATGATTCCCAGAGATACTTATTTTTGCAATGGAGCATTTTCAGTGATGATTTCTTTAAATGTTGTCTACTTGAAAACAAATAAAAATTATAAAAAATGTGAATTAGTTGGGTTTTTTGAAGTAAGCAAACATATTTTGGTCTTTATTTCATTAAGAATTTCAAAAAGCATGTTCCTGAGGTAACTTACTAACTTTAACTTTTACTTTGGAGGTGTGTAATTTAGACTCAGCATGCTGCGAGCTGGAGTCTTTGATGTTAGCCAAAGTTGTTTATGAACAGAAAATCCAATATCTCCCAGGGAAATTCTTAAACATGTTGTGTCTTTTTTTTGCTCTGTATTACTATGGGGGAAGGGAAAGAGATAATGCTGAAGTAGTTTAAACTGAGAACATATAACCAAAAGCTCATTTTGCATGCCAACAAAATATAAAATAAAGTGTTTTTATATGTATTTCTTCATTTAAAGAAATGGGATTTGGACTGAAAAATGAATACAATCCTTATTGATCTATTCCATAAATGTGGACAGGACTCAGTAAATCATAATATAATGAATAGGAATGAGAAATCATCAATGAGCAAATAAAGAAGCTAAAAGAACTTTTGTATTAGTTTTAAGGATTATCACATCTACCTATCACAAAGTGCAGAATCCCAAATATCCATGAACTACAACTCCCATTCATGACCACTGGCTATGTTGGTCACTGACTGAGAGCCCAACAACTGCTGGAGGGCTACACGTTGGCCATTCCTGGCACCTGAAGGTAAGAAGCAGCATGTGGTGAAACATTGGGAACTGCAGCCAATGTCAGAAATCAGGAGCATCCCTATACATGAACAGAAGTGCCCCCTGTTTACACACAGAGTCATAGAATCATAGAGTTGGAAGATGACCAAGAGTTAATGAGTCCAACCCACTGCTCAAGGAAGGAAATCTAGCTAGAGCACTCCCAGCAGGTAGCTATTCAGCACTTTTTTGAAGCTCAGCTACAATCAGCGTGGCAAGGGTTTATGGGGGTTATAGTCCAAAACATCTGAGGAAATCCAACCGTGCCGGAATTCCAATTGAAATTGGTGTGATTTGCTTTCGAGTAGACACACATAGGATGCTTTTGTATCACACTTAAATGTCTTCAGTTTAAATAAATTGCACTTAATATGGCTCAATGTTTGCTTGGATCATCTGCTGTAAATGTACAAATAAATATTTATTCTACTGAAGATTCTAATTCGTTTTTTAAAAAAACTTATTACAGTATATAAAGTACAATTGGTCAGCCTCTAGAAGCACATTTGCAATTGAAAGTTAATGCATTTCATAAGTGACATCACATTGCCTGTGGCATCATTTGTCAAGTTTCCCATGGAAAAATAATGGTTTGATAACCACAGCATAATTATTATAGCAGCAATTTCTGCCAATACATTATGTATAGAGGTGTCTGGGCATGGTTATAATAAATTCTATTTTTAAAACCTATTGCCTGCTCATAAAGATTTGCCACGGGCTGAAAAATAGCTATGGGCTGGATATATTGTAAAATAACAATAATATGTTACCAAACTATGCATTTTATCAAGTGAATGATATGGTTTTGGATGCAAACTTACATAAATCATTCTACTATTTACATAGCACTCAGATTGCCTTTGCAAAATAAAAATTGGGTGGGATCCAAATAACCTAGTGTGGAATTCTACATATGCAATGGGAGTCCTGATTCTTTTACTAAGATGGCCTCTCAGACCCTCCAAACCATATTCTAAGGTTTAGAGTTATAATTGTGATATGCAGAGTGGTGAGATCTGATACTTAGAATGTCAATCTTATTTTTTTAATTATTTTATTAAAATAATTTTATTACATATATACAATATTGAAAATAATATGCAAATAATATTCCTGATCTACTTCCAGCTTCCTGTAATCTTCCAGTCTGTTCTTAGATGTTCCCTGCCCCTCCTCCCAAAATACCCTGCTCATATATGTTTTGCATCCAATCCAACCTTCTCATACAGTGGAAATTATAGATATTATTCCTCTATACCTATATTATAAACATCCCCCATCTCACCCTAATATCTAAATCTTGCTATTTTCTCTGTGCAGTCTATGTATCCATAGCTTTATCTTAGACTCTCCCATCTTTGTTCTTGCTTTACTGAGAAGAAATTGCCTTTTGACCCACCCTCCTTACCTCTGAGTCTACATTAACATTTTATATTTAAACTCACAGATCATTATTATCATTATCATAGGGAAGCTATGAAGTATCAAATGAGGAAATGTGGAAACCATTAATGTTGTATTGTAAAAAAAGATAGACAAACCTGCCCTAAACATACCCCATAATGATCTGTCAATCTTCTAGTTGCTATGGAGCCATGAAACTCACTGGTTGACTCTGGGTCATGGGAGCCCTGGTGGGTGGTGCAGTGTTTAAATGTCTGTACTGCAGCCACTCACTCACAAACCATGGCCTGTTACAGACAGCCAAAATAAAGCTGCTTCGAGTCACAGTGGAGGTATGGTATTTCAATGATGCATGCGTCCTAAGAGTCCAGGAGCCACACCAAAGCCACGTTCCAGTCCTTAGGGCTGGAGTGTGGCTTTGGTGTGACTTCTGGACTCTTAGGACGCATGCATCATTGAATCACCATACCTCCACTGTGACTCGAAGCAGCTTTATTTTGGCTGTCTGTAACAGGCCCATAAGTTTGTGAGTTCAGTACCAGCAAAAGGGCTCAAGCTTGATTCAGGCTTGCATCCTTCTGAGTTCGCTAAAATAAGTACCCAGATTGTTGGGGGCAATTATCTTAGACTTTGTAAACCACTTAGGGAGTGCTTAAGTGCACTGATAAGCAGTATAGAAATGTACTTGCTATTGCTATTTATTTATTTATTGGATGTTTATCCCACCTTTCTCCCAAAATAGGATACAAGGCAGCTTACAATAATTTAATAAAGATACTAGAATATTAATTTCAAAAGTTAAATTTTAATAGTACTAGAGTTAAAACATAACAGTTAAAACCACAATATAAGTAAAACTATTTCAATTAAAAACATTAAAGCATTAAAAAGAGCACACCGGTTACAGATACACTGCATAAGTAAAAGTCACACTTCAAAATCCTGTCTAAATAAGAATTACTTTACCTGCTGGTGAAATGAGAGCAGCGAGGGAGCTAACCTGACTTCCTGTGGCAGGGAGTTCCACAGTCTGGGAGTAGCCATGGAGAAGGCTTTCTTATGAGTCTTCACCAATTGCACCTGTGAAGGTAGTGGGAATGAGAAAAAAAACCTCTCCTGCTGATCTTAATATTGAGATATGGTCCTTCGGATAGTCTGGACCCAAACCATTCAAAGTTTTAAAGGTCAAAACCAGCGCTTTGAATTCTGCGCAGGAATGGACTGTTTCAGCAGGGGAGTCACATGATCCCTGTACAGCTAGTGCCTGTCTACACCCTGGCCATAGCATTTTGACCCTACTTAAGTTTCTGAACAGTTTGCAAAAGCAGCCCCATGTAGAGCATAATATTGTAGTCCAAACAGGATGTTATCAAGGCATGTGTCACCACAGTCAGATGCAGCTCTTGACCTGGAACAATTACTAAGGAAAGTCAAGGAAGAAAATGTAAAGGCAGGCTGAACATAAAGAAAACAAAAATAATGACCATGGAAGATCTACATAAATCCAACCTAGACAATGAGGAAATTGAAATAAATATTTCCCATACCTTGAATCAAACACTGATCAGAATGGAGACTGCAGTCCAGAAATAAGAGGAAGACTAGGAATGGGAAGGGCAGTGATGAAAAAACCAGAAAAGATAGCAATAGCAAGTACTGATGTACCAAGGGGTTTACAAAGTGTAAGCTAAATGCCCCAAACAAGCTGTGTACTTATTTTAGTAATCTATGGAAGGATGACAGGCTGAGTTGACCCAGAACCCCTGGCTCGTATTGAACTCATAACTTGTGGTTTGTGAGTGAATGTCTGCAGTACAGATCCTGTACTGGAGTAAAGATATTCAATGAGCATTAAAGTTAGAATTGTTCAATCCATAGTATTCCCCATTACTACATATTTACAGATGTAGAGCTGGAGAGTGAAGCAAGTGGATAAAAAGAAAAAAATTATTTTGAACTATGGTGCTGGAGAAGAGTGCTGGGAATACCATGGGAACCCAAAAATGTAATGTAACTCTCCATAGCATACAGGCATACCTCAGAGCAAAGCATCTAAAAGAAGATCCTTTTTACAAAGTCATTTACACTCTCCTTGTTCCCCTTTCTCATACTTGTCCACTGTTCAGCCAGAAGTGTTTTTTTTTTAAAACAGCATCTGCATAGGAAGGATGGTGAAGGAGCACTGAAAAAAAACAGACTTTTGGTGTCAGCAATATATTTGCAGTAAACAATACAATAAACCCAGCTTTAGCTCAGCAAGAATGGGCTCCTACTCTAGCTTATCCTTCTGCAGTTGTTTGTGACAGTCTACAACAGGCAAGGTAAAAATTTGCCTCTAGCATTCTGTAATGATAATGAGTAAAACAGAGCAAAGGGGAATGCAGATAAGCCTGCTTTATCAGCTACCTCCAGTATGTTAAAGAATCATAGACCTAAAAGTTTGGTGCCCAGAACGGAAGTCATATGCAAAGTAGAGAATAGTGAAAGAAATCAAAATCATTCAGGGATAAATTTTGAAAGAAGCTTTCAAATGGTCCACAGAAGATCCAAGTATTTCTAATTACTCCTGCAAGGCTTATCATATCCAGAATGTTTCATTCTATAAATCTGTATTGTTATTTTGGGGTAAAAAGTTGGCTGAAACATGTTGAACTGCTCTTTTTTGTGATGTTCAGGAACCTATTATTACTCTTTCCATGTTATTGCTGCCTCTGGTACCGAATTTTCTATTAAAGAAGCAATTCCCAAGAAAGTAGCTATTTTGTTACCTGAGATACACCTGTACTCACAAGAAGTGATGGTGTGGTGGAAATTCCTTTTTGAAATATAAAAACTATAGAAAGATGGAGCCACCTTTGTCAGCCAGAGCGATGGTTTTTGAAATAAAGGCTTGGAGTTTAGGAAAACTAGAGGAAAGGAATAGTGAGTGCATCTTGACCTAGATGGAAGCTGGCACCAGTAAGAAAGACATAACATAAACTACTGAGATAAAGACATTCAGAAGCAAGGTTAGGATGAATTCCACTGAATTCCTACAGGAGGGGGTAAGGAGTGATGATGCAGTTTTAATGTATGCATGTATTTCTGTTCTGATTGTAAGAATTCTATATGTTTAAATTGTAATTAGCCAATCAGGTGTATTGAAGAAGCTTCCTTGTCTTGAATAATATAAAAAGAGCCATTTTGTCTTGTTCGGGGTTCTCAGCTTTTGGAACTTGAATTCCACTGAGTTCAATGTTTTCCTTTGTCGACAACTGGAAATAAACTTATGGATTTTCAATTACTAGGTCCTCTTGCTAATCCTATTGATCTGCCAATCCTAGAAATCTAAGTTTCCTGAAATTTCTGTTACAATGGCAGCAGAAGCAGATTCCTTTTCTCTTTCTGCCTGACCGATTCCCTCAGTGTTCAACAACAGCTAGGGGTCTTCCATGTGCAACTCCAGTGGCCAGTGGTGAACTGCACAGATGGACCCAGGCTCATTCAAGCTGGCCTTGTGCTGGTCTTATCTCCTTCCATGGATATCTCTATGGATATTGAAAAAGTAAATATGTAGATGTAACCTCCAGTTATGTTTGTGTGTGTCCTCAACTAAAGTTCAGTTACAGTGAACAGTTAACCAAACAGTGGCTTTCCCAAATTCTACTCATTTTATCCATTGTAAACCTGGCAAGTTTTTTTTAAAGGATGTATTTTAAATTCAGCCTTCAAAATTTTTAAAAATTGTTTTCACATTCTGAAATTGAAACTGTAGGGAAATCTTTATATTGTGATAAATTTCAGGTAGACACTATTACATCAGTACTGGAATGTCTGTTTTAAAAAAAAAATGGGTTGTTCACTTCAAGGCCGTTACAGACATCAGGATTCAGACTCAATATGTGTGGTTTTCATCTACTCTTTATAAAAGATAGGATGTAAATCTGATGGACCTATATGGAGCTATGATCTAAAGTCATCCATGGTTGTTTAGAGCATATTAATCCTGTACAATTATAGCACTTTGATACCACTGTCGTGGCTGTATCCCACAATACTTGATTGCTAAAAAATAACTTAGGCGGGGTACAGACCGCCGCCAGTAGGTCCGCGGGGGAGCCGGAGCCTTCACACGGCCCGACTCCCGCGCGGACCGAAAAAGAAGCTCCAAAATGGAGCTTCTTTTTCCGTCGCGTTTGCGACGTAGCGAGGAGCTAGGGGCGCGCTCGCTACGTCACAAGCGGCGCGACGCGTACGGACGCTCAGCGTCCAATACGCAAAGATGGCGCCGGCCATGTAGAAGGGCCGGCGCCATCTTGTACGGACGGAGTCCGTACTAGGCCCAGGGGCGTCTATAAGAGACACCCATTTTTTAAAATGGGACGTCCGGAGGACGTCCCAAATGGCAGTGCAGAAAGCACCTTAGATTCTCTACTAGAGAGCTTGATTGCATTCTTCTGAGCCATGTTACTAGAGCTTTCCACCAGTGGGTTCTAAATACCTCACAAAATCACAAATCTTGCTATTCTGTGCAACAGAACCAGGACAGTTGTTGTTGTTGTTGTTGTTGTTGTTATTATTATTATTATTATTATTAACCTTTATTTATAAAGCGCTGTAAATTTACACAGCGCTGTACATACAATCTTTTTAATTGGACGGTTCCCTGCCCTCAGGCTTACAATCTAAAAAGACACGACACAAAGGGAGTGGTGGTGAGGAAGGGGCCTCTCTAGTAGGATAATAAATATAAAATACATAGCAATATAGGAAATGATTCAATAAAACAGGCAACAAAAGAACATCAAATAGCAAGTGACAATTATGCAATGCAGTATCAATTTGCATGAAGTTCTCTTAACACTTATAAGATCTTAACATCTTCTAGGCTCACTCCTGAAAGTGTTTTTAATGCAACAGTGGTTTTACCAACCACTCTGCCATGCAGGATATTCTTTGTGAGACCAATTAGGCTCTTGGAATATAAAGGATAACTGAAAAATGGTGGTGTAACCATTTCAATGAAGGACAGCATCTGTTTGTGAGTGCCTGGAGATAGGCAGTATAACTGCAACAAGTAGTCCTTCTCATTGTATCTCCTTCTTTAGGCATGTGTCCTTGGGTCTCCAAATAAATTTAGCTGATGTCTTTTGATGTCTTGGGTGTGAAGCCAGTACTTCACAGCATTTTTTCCATGATTAAATGCACATTTGTGTTTCTCTCCCTACTTATACCTCCCTTCCCTTCTTATATGCAAGCAGGATATTCACATTGACAAGGCTATTTCTTACTATGGTGAAGAGTATTTAAATATCCTGCTTATAATCATCTACAGACCCATGGTGTGAGCAATGTGTATATGAGATGCTTGTTCATGTATTTGGGCCTCTGCCTATGAGCAAAAACAAAGGCTTACTTTTAGGGATAGTCAGATTTAAGACAGTCCCATAGGAATTGTTTGCTTTGTTTTCCTGACATGTTTATTCTGTTAAATCAGTTCAATATCCCACTTGTTACAATGAAAGTGAGTTGCATGCTGCATAGGATTCTCATCTTTGATACAAACAGTCATATTCTGCTTCTTTCTAATCTTTGAAAGCACACATATCTAAAGATGAAAATGTCACCCCCTCCTTTAAAGAGTCCACATCAAAGAGATGTTGGAAGTCATTAAAGAAAGTGGGAAAGCACAGTGTATGCTGCTCAGAAGATGGCGGGTCTCACTCAATTCCCATCCTTACATTTCAGGGACTGAATTTTCTAACTATTATTGTCCACAGTAAAACTCCCACTGACACCAATATGTGCATGATCAAACCTTCAAACAGGAGGTTCTAAAACATTAACAGATACTGTTCAGTGGAATATCTTCTAAAGAAATTCTGTCTAGACAATTAAACAGAAATCCAGATAACACACTTGTAAGAGACAGGAAATTGTGGGTTCTAGGAGCTGAAACAACAAAATCATAATTGCCATAAAGGTGGAGAGAAATTTTGAGGGCAATTATTCTATAGGGAATATTTCTAGTTTTATTCTTTTCTTTAATACAATGGATACAATGCTTACTTTTAAATACCTTGTTTAACACATCATTCTTCTTTTGGCAAGAGATTAGGAGATAATCATTCTGCACATGTATGGAAAGGATAGATAGATATTAGTGGGACAACTTTTCCTTCATTCCTACTCCATAGGATGAACAGATGTCATCACTGCAAAGGAGGAAAAGGCACTAAAATGTAAGACTTTCAAGAAAAATGTATGACATTACCAAAGGAAACCTAAAAACACTAATATAAATGTAAATTCATGATTCATAGTCCTGCTCAAAATGGAAGACATTTTGGAATTCCTCCTGGACAGAAGGCTGAAATGTAGGACATGTCTTGGAAAAGGAAGATGTCTGATCACCCTGCCTCTGCATAACTGGATGTGTTCCATTTCTTTCAGCTGTAACTGTGTGGGCAACTACACCACAGAGTGATAGTTGTTTGATACCACTTTAACTACTATGATTCCTGGGATTTGTAGTTTGGTGTGACAAAAGAAATCTATGGTGGTGGAAAGAAGTGTAAGCAGGCCCTATACATATTATTTATTTATTATCAGTGAAAAGCAATTGAGCAATGAGATTCATGGGCTCTTTCACAGGTCCATGGGCCACTTTTTCTGCCCCTAAGCCCACTGATCAAAGACGGCCAAGATTGAAAAAAAAAAAAACCCTGTAAAGACTGCCAAAAATGTTAAATCAATAAACCCTAGAAATGTACTTCAAAGGTTAATTGTCATTCCCAGACATTTCCAGTAGAGGTAATTCACCCTAAGATGGATGGGGAAAGGATGATACAGGAAAATCTAGCAGGGTTGCACAAACAGCCTTTAGGGATGCAATGTGCAAACTTTTACTTTCATATCACTATCTTATGGATTTTGGATGATACTGTACTTTGTTTTACTTTACATGTTTAGATTTTACATTGCTTATTGCTTAGCAATTATTATTTTAAACAAAAATAGTTGAGAAATATTTTTAAATAAGTGACTACTATGTGTGCCGGCAAAGAGCAGCAGTATCTTGTTGGCCAATTCATCCCTTCACTGGTGCACACATTAATTAGTACATATAAATATAAATTCCATACAAACAGCTGTAATTACAGAGATTTATCATGTGCACTAAAGAGCTTAGAAGTAACAGTATCATAGGCACAGGTCACATAGTTACAAATAAGATTTTACATATTTTGTATATAGCAAAAATAACATAATGATTGGAGACAAGATAAATTTTTGGTATAAAGAGTTATGTTTTCTATTATTCTGAATTACTAATTATTTTCCTAATTACTTTTAGGAACTTTTAGAGGCATTTTGAATTGAGGGTTTTTAAGGGTTTTTTTCATGCCTAAAAAGTAACAAGAATTGAGTAGCACATTGAATAGTTACTTTTTAATATTGTAGAGAGTAACATTGAGAAATTACTTTCAAAACACTGTCATGAATATTCACCATGAGTTACTTTAAAAAGAAAATGTCCAAACTCGAGTTGTAATATAGACAGACAGACAGACAGACAGAGATATAGATATATAGTTAAGATGGATCTGTTCAAGTCTGATTTAAAAATAGAGATCTGGAAGAAAAAACAGCAGGGAATTTCAGGCTGATACCATCAATTAGTACCAGGACAGTTTACTGTGCTGGAATACAGGTCACAGTCTCTTTCAGTGTAGTGAGATGTGTTTTATTTCTGTTTAAATTGTATTTCTATTTCGCTTTAAATTACCATTTATCTTTCCAACTATACATTTATCATCAGATTACTTATCAGACGCAAATGGTATGCAAATCTGCATCCTGTTTGTTTATTTTTTGCAAAGCATAATTAGCCAACCAGAGGCTGGCCCAGAACAAGCTACAGGAAAAGAGATTCCACCTGAACATTAGGAGGAACTTCCTGACAGTAAGGGCTGTTCGACAGTGGAATGCACTCCCTCGGAGGGTGATAGAGTCTCCTTCCTTGGAGGTCTTTAAACAGAGGATGGATGGCCATCTGTCAGGGATGCTTTGATTTGGATTTCCTGCATGGCAGGGGGGTTGGATTGGATGGCCCTAGTGGTCTCTTCCAACTCTACGATTCTATGATTCTATGATTCTATGATTCTATGCCTCAAAGGATGGTGTATAGTACCCTGAGATAGTCAAGTGATTTTGACATGGGAAAAAGAAAACTCTTTGCGTGCCACTCTCCAACTCTAGCAGTAAAAATACAATGACAAATTAATGGCAAAAATGAAGGTAGCCATCTATACCAATCAAACAAAATCATTTTTTAAAAAAAAATAAAATCCAAAAGGGGGCAGTCTCTCTATTAAGACCAACTACAATTCCACAATAATGTGCAAGTTTCTAAGTCCTCCAGAATTCAGTTCTCCATGCTAGGTGCTAACAACTTACAAGGAAAGGAGAAGAAGCATGAAAGTCTAAAGATCTATGTAGATGGTTTAAGCCATGAAATTTGCTCTTGAACTCCATCCCACAATGGAGAGTGAAGGCCTGATGAGTCAGTAGTTAGTGTGGAGATATCACATAACATCTAGCAAAGTTGGCTAGGATGAAGACAAAATGGAATGGCTCCACCTCTGCAATTACAAGGTTTGTAGTAGCTCAGATATCTCTCTCTTCCATTAGGCGAACCCTATAAATGCATGAACAGACCTCCTGAGCACCTTCCTGTTCCCTGTCCAATACTTTGCTAAGTGCCCAGAGTGTTTAACAAGCTCATCAATTCATTATCAGCTTTTCTAGTAGCTTTTCCAGTAGCCTAAATATCATAAAAGCAACAGATCCTGTCCTGGAAGCTAAGTAACTTCTCTTTTTTCCTTGGATGAATACCAGGTGCTGTACACTATAAAGAATCCATATGCAATTCATGGGGTTACCATAAGTCAACATGTGATTTGAAGGCACACACACACACATATGCACACACACAAGCAATGTTATAAGTACATTCCCTTAAAAACATATAATGATTCATACAACCATTTAAATCCTGATATGAAAAGAAAACACTTTATGTTCAGTATGGAGGAAATGGAGTTCCATGAGGCTGACATTTTAATCTTCTGCTTTCAGTAAAATTGCTGCCTGTCCCATCTGAGAATGTACACTTGCTTTGGCATTTTGACTTATGATTTTTATATGGAGCTGAAAATGGTTTAAGGAATATCACTAAGTGTTCTGGCTTTAAACCAAGCCTGTCATCTAGTGGAGTGCTATGCTATTTCCAACTTTAATCTAAAGAGCCAGCATGCATTAAAATACGGCAACACAAATGTGATGCAGCTGTAACTAGTCTTGCAGAGCTAAAATGCTTAGCTGTATTTTATGCCTGTAATACAACTCTCCTTACTATTGAAGGGAGGGGGGGATCCTATGTATATAAATAAAGTGTGACAATCAGTTTGCCTTTGATAGGATTGGTTATAAAATGCTGTAGATTTAGTATTTACGATCCCCTCCAGGATATAATAAAATGCTTCCAGTGTTATTATGCTGGAGTCAGTGTTTAAAATGCTATAAAGTTTTGAAGCCCACTTAACTAATATCTCGCTTGACACAAGTATAACTAGCAGCATACAACTGAGAATAGGTTCAGAGTTTACAGCCATCCTAATTATGCAAACTTTCACATCATGGTGTTTTGTTGTATAATCTAAACGGCCTCTGAATAATATGTCTGATGCCCACTGTGTATTGTTGAATGTGTATTAAGGTTTTCAAAGAAAGAGGCAGCACTGTAAAACAAATAAATGGCATGTAATTCATATGCCTTTGTCAATAATGCATTGATTATAATGTTCCATACTATACTCAGAAATCTAATAAATAAAAAATGCCAGCTGGATAACGGTGGAATAATAGTAGGTTAAGTTATGGCACTTGAGGCTAATACATTTAACCTTATTTATACTGTTGGATTAAGGATTTCTTTTCCTCTGAGGGATAGAATATGCAATATCTCTGTGGCAATGGTAATAGGGTGTATTTGAGTAAGACATCAGCTCTGAATAGAAATAAAGGAGGAAGCCATAAAATATCAGTTCAGGCCATGATGAGCAGAACAAGCCTGGGACATTTTGTTGCCTGAAGCAAAAAGCAAGGTGGTGCCTTCTCCTTTCTCATGTACAAAAGTGAACTGGACTAGCAGTTGGATCTAGTGCTGTTCTGAAAATTCTTCAAATAGCTCTCTCCAAACATCCTCAATGGGTTCATCCTGATGGATTAATTTGATAGAAGAGAAATTTCTTCAAGAAAAAGAAATTGTTCAAGGGAGAAGGTTTTAGAAAAATTATCACTAGTGAGATTAATGGGTTTACCATACTTCTGAAGTAGTTGAAGAGTGTGTGACTATCTTGTCTTTCATTGTACTTTCTGGCAACCTTTCAGTTTCCCACATTTCAGTTAAAGCCATGGGAAAGATGACAAAAAGTTACCTCTCCTCTCAGGGCTTTTTGAGACAGTCAGCATGTCTGCAGATAAGGATTCCATATCACCTGAAGGACTGAGTTTCATCTTATTTTTGGGCATTCCACCTGGTGCTTTTTTTGGACTATCATCTGGCCTAGATCACAAGCTCTCATTTTTTTAAAAGCAAGTCTGTAGATCTATAGGAGCAAAGGTGTGGGACAAAATGTGCAATCAGTCTACTGTTCAAATGCTTTGTGAGAAACAAGTCACTGCTGCCTTTGAGTATATTTAACCAGTGAGTGAAGTCTGATAGAGTCTCTCAACTGCAATGTCCAGTTCTCTAGGACAGTGTTACAACTCTGCAGGATATGGTTGGTTTTGGAGGAAAGTGAGATGAAGTCTATTTTGCAGAGCTCATCATAAATTTTGCACAGAGAACAGCAAAAGAGTTAAGAGTATGAGAAAAGGGATGCTACAAATCAGGGTAAAAACTACAATCTAGTTATTAGTAATTAAGCTTCTATGAGGTAATTTGATTTTCATGACTTCCTTGATGTAGTAATATTGTGAACTTTTATTAGATGTCCAGAAAAAAAAATCAAATTCCATTTGGATTCTTCCACATGGATTCTCCCCATTTCTGCCACCTTCTCTCTACTCCATTTTGCTTCCCTTCTCCTTTTCTTCTCCCATTGCCATCTTTTCTGCCCCTGTTGCTTAATCTTCTCTTGTGCATTTTCTTGCAACAGCAGTGGCACCATTGCTTTCACCTTCCAGAAGCAAGTAGGGGGAACAAAAAGAGGGCTGGAGGTGCAGCTAAGGCTACAAGGATAGGAAGGGTGAAATAAGGGCAAGGTGAAGTGAGATGTGAAAAAGGACAGAGGGGAGGAATCTGTTCCACAGTCACTTCTAAAGGGGAGCCCCAGTTCTGAAAAAATGTGGGAGATTTCTCTTCCCTCTGGAGAATGTTGGTTGTTGCTCCCCTGTTTCTCTATTCATAAATAGAGTAAACAATAACAAGAAGCACTTGAACACAGTTCTAACCAGATTGTCAATGTCAATGGCATTACTAGGGCTGGTATCACCAGTGTGGTAACTCATGGTATCATCCTCCCCATTGCCCTCCTACCATACCATACCATACCATACCATACTCTTAGTAATGATTTTTCTACTAATGTTACTCATAAATCATAATTCCCATATGCGACTAAATGTAATTGCAATGATTGTCACATAAATAACCAGCAAAATTAAAATCATACCGTTAAATTACAATTATAATTGTCATAAGCACAACCTAAATGTGTTTACATTTGTATAGTTTCACGCGATTAAAGTGAATATTTGGTAAGATGTGATGTTTTTAAAGAAAAATTGTTAAGAGTAATTAAAAAACAAACAAACCCTGCACCCTCTTCTTTCTCCACTCACTGAGTCTTGCCCCACTTATGCCTTCTCTTCAGGGTTTTAAAGGTGAATGCTACAGCCCATCTTTACCAAAAGGCAGTGATGTCACTCTATAATAATAATAATAATAATAATAATAATAATAATAAATTTTTATTTATATACCGCCCTGTGACGAACCAATCCGGGTGGTTTACAACATTAAAATAACATACAGCATAAAAACAATATATTTCCCACCCCCCTTAAAAAGTTATTAAACAAGATATCTAATTTAAAACCACAATAACTAGTTAAAATAACAATAAAGTAAACAAAATAATACCAACCAATAAACCACTGTAACTTCAGTTCTAAAGAAAAGGGGGCTTTGGAGACATTACTGAGGAGGGGGGAAATCCTGAGATCCTGAGGCCGGGATATTTCAGTCTGGGAAGGCCTGCCTGAAGAGATCCGTCTTGACAGCCTTTTTGAAGCTGTCCAGAGATGTTAATTGACGGATCTCATCCGGCAGGCCGTTCCAGAGCCTGGGGGCGACAACAGAGAAAGCCCTCCGGGAGGTCACCACAAGCCTCGATTTTTGAGGCTGCAACAAGTTCCTCCCAGAGGATCGGAGAGCGCGGGGAGGATTGTATGGGAAGAGGCGGTCTCTGGGATAGCTTGGACCCAAGCCATTTAGGGCTTTAAAGTTAATAACCAACACCTTGTACTGGGCCCGGAAACCAATAGGCAACCAGTGGAGGGACCTCAAAACCGGAGTGATATGGTCCCTTCTGGATGTTCCTGACACAAGCCTGGCTGCCATGTTTTGAACCAGCTGTAGTTTCCGAACCAGGCACAAGGGTAGCCCCATGTAGAGTGCATTACAGAAGTCAAGGCGTGAGGTTACCAGCGCGTGCACAACTGTCTCGAGATCCCTTACTTCCAGAAAAGGGCGCGGCTGGCGTATCAGCCGAAGCTGATAACAGGCGCTCCTGACCGTCGCATTCACCTGATCTATCATCAGGAGCGATGAGTCAAGGAGCACCCCCAGACTGCGAATGCAGTCACTAGAGGAGAGTGTGACCCCGTCCAGGACTGGTGGTTGCAACCCAATTCTTGGTTTCGGGGCCGCTACCATGAGCCCCTCCGTCTTGTTCGGATTCAGCTTCAATCTGTTTTTCCTCATCCAGCCCATTACCACCCAAAGACATTCATTGAGAGAAGAGATGCCATTAGAATTCGAGGCCGACGAACGAGACATGGAGAAATAGATTTGGGTGTCATCAGCGTACTGATCGCACCCAGCACCATAACTCCGTATGATCTCACCCAGCGGCTTCATATAGTAAAATCATACCGTTAAATTACAATTATATGTCATAAGCACAACCAAATGTTTTACATTTGTATAGTTCACGCGATTAAAGTGAATATTTGTAAAGGATGTTTTTAAAGAAAAATGTTAAGAGTAATTAAAAAACAAAAAACCCTGCACCCTCTTCTTTCTCCACTCACTGAGTCTGCCCCACTTATGCCTTCTCTTCAGGGTTTTAAAGGTGAATGCTACAGCCCATCTTTACCAAAAGGCAGTGATGTCACTCAATATAATAATAATAATAATAATAATAATAATAATAAATTTTATTTATATACGCCCTGTGACGAACCAATCCGGGTGGTTTACAACATTAAAATAACATACAGCAATAAAACAATATTTTTCCCACCCCCTTAAAAGTTTATTAAACAAGATATCTAATTTAAAACCACAATAACTAGTTAAAAACAATAAAGTAAACAAAAATAATACCAACCAATAAACCACTGTAACTTCAGTTCTAAAGAAAAGGGGGCTTTGGAGACATTACGAGGAGGGGGGAAATCCTGAGATCCTGAGGCCGGGATATTTCAGTCTGGGAAGGCCTGCCTGAAGAGATCCGTCTTGACAGCCTTTTTGAAGCTGTCCAGAGATGTTAATTGACGGATCTCATCCGGCAGGCCGTTCCAGAGCCTGGGGGCGACAACAGAGAAAGCCCTCCGGGAGGTCACCACAAGCTCGATTTTTGAGGCTGCAACAAGTTCCTCCCAGAGGATCGGAGAGCGCGGAGGATTGTATGGGAAGAGCGGTCTCTGGGATAGCTTGGACCCAGCCATTTAGGGCTTTAAAGTTAATAACACACCATTGTACTGGGCCCGGAAACCAATAGGCAACCAGTGGAGGGACCTCAAAACCGGAGTGATATGGTCCCTTCTGGATGTTCCTGACACAAGCCGGCTGCCATGTTTGAACCAGCTGTAGTTTCCGAACCAGGCACAAGGGTAGCCCATGTAGAGTGCATTACAGAAGTCAAGGCGTGAGGTTACCAGCGCGTGCACAACTGTCTCGAGACCCTTACTTCCAGAAAAGGGCGCGGCTGGCGTATCAGCCGAAGCTGATAACAGGCGCTCCTGACGTCTTCACCTGATCATCATCAGGAGCGATGAGTCAAGGAGCACCCCCAAGACTGCGAATGCAGTCACTAGAGGAAGAGTGTGACCCCGTCCAGGACTGGTGGTTGCACCCAATCTTGGTTTCGGGGCCGCTACCATGAGCCCCTCCGTCTTGTTCGGATCAGCTTCAATCTGTTTTTCCTCACCAGCCCATTACCACCCAAAGAACATTCTGAGAGAAGAGATGCCATTAGAATTCGAGGC
>NC_056524.1:239333459-239338864 GCF_019175285.1 Sceloporus undulatus
CGAGACCGACGAACGAGACATGGAGAAATAGATTTGGGTGTCATCAGCGTACTGATCGCACCCAGCACCATAACTCCGTATGATCTCACCCAGCGGCTTCATATAGATGTTAAACGACATTGGGGACAAAATAGCTCCCTGAGGGACTCCATAAAGGAGCTCCCTCTTTCTGGAGCTACTGTCCCCAAGCAGCACCCTCTGGGACCTGCCTGAGAGGTAGGACCGGAACCACTGCAATGCAGTGCCTCCGATACCTAATCCCCCCAAGTGGTCCAGGAGGATGCCATGATCTATCGTATCGAAAGCCGCTGAGAGGTCTAAGAGTACCAACTGGGTCACACTACCCCTGTCGATGCTCAGACGCAGATCGTCAGTCAAGGCAACCATGGAACTCTCCCTTTAAGGTGTCACCCAGTATGGCCTGCATCCCCCACATCCCTCCCTCCATGAGGCCCCTGTTCAATGTGGATAATTGGAGAACATTCTTCAGTATCAACGAAAACAGAAGTTAAGCTAAAGGGCTGCAGAGCAAGCAAGGCAGTACATTGATCTTTCTTTCAACATTTTGCAGCTTCCCAGCATTGGTCACCTGAGAGGACTGCCTCACTCTGCTTAATAGTAGGGCCGAGGCAAGGAACTGTAACAAGTTCAAGGAAAAGTGGCTGCTTCTTACAGAATATATAAACTGTAACAAATTCATGCTCATGTCCCACCACAGCATCACAAGACATTTGGGTCTAGGACCCAGAGCAATGGATGCAAGCTAAAGGAAAAGAGATTCCACCTCAACATTAGGAGGAACCTCCTGACAGTTAGGGCTGTTTGACAGTGGAACACACTCCTTTGGAGTGTAGTGGAGTCTCCTTCCTTGGAGGTCTTTAAACAGAGGCCGGATGGTCATCTGTCAGTTATGCTTTGATTGAGAGTATCTGCATGGCAGGGGGTTGGACTGGATGGTCCTTGTGGTCTCTTTCAACTCTATGATTCTATGATTAATCATTTTCAGCCCTAGCATTAATCATCATATGATAGAGATACACCTTCATGGCAGTGATCTCTAGATACATTTATACTTGCAAATGACTGTCACTCCACAATCCGTGTGCATCAGGCAAATTCTCAAGTTATGTAACCTCAGGGCTTCAAGAAAGTGTACCATTGATATCTGTGCCATAAGGTGACATGACAAGATTGTTGCTTTTCTTTGGAAGACGTCCAATTAACTGCAAATAACGCAGTTTGACACTGCTTCAACTGCCATGGTTCAGTGTTATGAACATCTGGGATTTGTGGTTTTGTGAGATATTTAACCTTCTCTGTCAGAAAGGTCTGATGCCACAACAACTACAAACCCCAATTTTCCATAGGATAGAGCCATGACAGTTTGAATGTTGGGTGGATTTATTTTTTACTTTTTATTTCAAAGCATTCTTTTTGAAGAGTTATAGGCAATTTGTAAATCAATGATATCCTTCAAACCTATAATATAACTGTGGTGCTCGGAATCTTGAGTCAGCCAATCAGGAGCCAGAGACTCTGAACCAATCAGAGGCCGGCTGGAGCTATAAAGATTCGGAGGCAGTTGAGAAGGGGGAGTTAGAAGTCGGAGGGGGTTGGTTGAGTGAGGTTGGGAAAAGACTAGTCCCAAGGAGGGCTATAGTCTTGAAGTCTCTGAGGGGACAGTTTGGTAAAACAAATAAATTTGATCTTTTAGACCAAGGGAAGGCCTAAAGATTAGGAAAAGGGTCGCATCTGATATAAGAGTTTCTGTAAACCTCTGCGATTGATTGATTAAGAGACAAGTTCACAACAGCTTATTATTGACAATCTTTTATTCTGTTCTGTTTCTAAAATAAACTTATTTTATTGATTTACAATCAATCTGCTTGGCCTAAGTGATGAGTTTTTGAACACGCTACCAACTATATATTTGAAGCTAGAGATTTGTAATTTTGTTACCTCATCATATAGAAGGAAGATTGTTACAAAATTTGGTGGCAGCGGTGGGATAAATAAAGCCCAAGCACCTGCTATCTTTAAGAGGGGTCTGTTACAATAACTTCTAAGGAAAATAACAATGAATGCACAACAATTAAAATGTTTATAAAGTATTCATAATAAATGTTTATAATAGTCATAAAATATAGAACAATTAAAAGAGCAAATTAATATCACACAGTAAATGATTTCCAAAGAAAAATATTTCACCAGTTTCTGAAAGGTCATTAGAAGGTAAGATGTGATTCCATAGTTAGGGTGAAACCATTTAAAACCCCAAATCCCCACCACCTCCCAGCTCTAGCTATATGTTTCTCAAGAAAAATGTCCAAAGGTAATCTCTGTCATCTGTTTTGGGCCTAATCCTGGTATTTCATTAGAGTGTATTTATAGCTACTATTTGTCTTTTTCATTTTTTAAAATTTGCTACATAGAATCATTGAATCATATATTTGTTTGTTCTCTGAGCTAGAGTGAGAAGCACTGTGTTGCAGTGATTCTGCTCTTATTTGCTGGAGTAGATCCTGAGGGTGGCATTGGGGGCTCTTATTCAGCCCCATGGCCATTAATCTGTGGGTTATCACAGAATGCTATGATATCCCTCATGCTGGCCAATATGAAGATTCTGGGTGAGGGCATTAATAGTTTTGAGGTTGGGTGTGATCTTTGCTGATGAGTCAGCTCTTCCTCTCCTTGTCACTGATGTAAAGTAGGACTGTGCAGATGCTGGACTAGTGCCTAGAAACCATACTGTGCTGGAAGAAGGCCAAGCAACTGAAGCTGAATCCTTCTCAGAGAGAGGATGTGTGGACTGATTGTTCAATGGTACAGGAATTAGCTAAACACTTTGCCCTGGATGGGGCTGCTCTCAATCTGAGGGAGCAGATGTATCACTTGGAGTAGTCCTGGATCCATCTGTGTTGGTGGAAGCCCAGTGACAATGGATTCTGTGGCATGAAGCAGGGCTACCAAGAGCCAGTTCAGTCCCAGCAAAAATAGATTTGTTTGACAGTAGGTGACTGTGGGCCTCCCTGCAATGCAGGCAAGCAACTCTGGGCCAGAGTGGTGCCCTTGGATGGGCAGGAGAGGGGCTTGGAACCTGTGTGGGCTGAAAGAGAGAGGACTTTCCATCTTTGGTCAATGAGGCAGCCAGTGTAGGTTTTGAGCCCCTGTGGTCTGAATGAAAATCTGATGATGGAATTCCTTTCCTAAGCTTATTCAGTGCGGACTTAGTACAAATTTGTGCTCATCAGCCCATTGTTTTTGTTTTGTGTGTATATGTGTCATTATTAATGATTTAGCCAAACCAGCTGCACAACCCTAAAACAAGATTTTCCGTAGAGTCTCCAAAGTTTGGAGGCTCAAATGTATGTTATTTTGTGACTATAAATATTTGAAAATAACAACAGAAAGCTGATACAGCACCACTTATTAGCTCAGGTAATCTGCATTATAAAAGTTCTCATAAAACTCAAAGACAATAAAAAGACTGTTTTATTGAAACATTTCAGTTCATGTACTGCAAGCGTTTTAACTGCAACTGCTAGTTTGTTTTTATTTTAGACCCTTTCCTTGAGCATTTAAATAATTATAAGGGGAAACAGAATTAGAAAGATCAATTAATTCATAATGAAATAGAATACATTTTCCATGACAGCTGGTAAATCCCACTCTGTGGTTGCTCAAAGCCCAAACCAGAATTCTGATGACAGTAGACAATAAGGCTATCATGTACAGGATGTATCTTAATGCTCAAGAGGACCAGTCTGCAAATGACACCTCAGTGAAAGCAAACTTGTTTCATTTAGATCCTGTTAATTACTATAATGTATAAAATCATCATAGACATCTGTTTTTTTCATCTTTGTCCATCTCTTTTTCTGTTCATAGTCAATCATAGTTTAAGGTGCTGGAACAACTGTGAAATAGTCTTATGTACAATGCTTCTGAAATACAAATGATTCACTAACGCAGGTGAATGAACAATGTTTAGAACCTATTTTACGACTTGTGATGTGAACTACTAACAAGCTGTGTTAGTCTACTTTAACAGAAGCATTGCAGTTTTGAGTGGCAAAAAAAAGAAGAAAGGAAAAGAATTGAGCTGGAGATGTGTTTGTTATGAGCTTTTTGGAGATTTTGCAGCTCAGATCCAGGGTGACTGGCTCCAGTTACCCCCTGTGGCCTATCTCATCATCCCCTGACTGCTCCTTGAGCCCAATCCTGGCTCCAGTGACCCCCTGTGACCTATCCCATCATCCCCTGATTGCTCCTTGAGCCCAATCCTGGCTCCAGTGACCCTCTGCAACCTATCCCATCATCCTCTGACTGCTCCTTCAGCTTGATGAAGGATGACAGCTAAGGAGGGGGCAGGGAAGGGAGGACAGCGTTCAGACCCCCACTGAGCATGTGCAAGTGTCCCAATTCGAATTGTTAAATCCACATGGTATGCACCGGTGTGATAATACAATGTGCACTCACTCCGCTTTGCATGACTCCACATCACATGACTTGCCTTGGATTCGATTCCCCCTCAATTTGGAAGGGCAAGGGAAGGACAACCCTATGTTAAAACATTCATGTTATGACATGAATTCGCATAGCTGAACCTCTTTGTTTTATAGAGAGCTAAAAGCAATTTGAAAGAGTTTAGGAAGAATGTTCTCATTGTTTCTTTTAATCTTGTATTTCCTTCAAGAAGCTCCTGATGACAATCATAGGCCTCTTCCATATTTGGTATGTATATTCAATCAACCAAATCTCAGGTAACTTGTGTTGAAATTTTAACATTGTTTCAAAAACATACAAAATATGTTGGACCAGAATGATATCAAAACTATGCATATGCATAAGCCTACACCCAACTGCTAGTCCCAACTACTGTACACTACAGAATTAATGGCACTTACATATGGGTTGGCTTAGTATTCAGCAATTGGTTCAATGAGTCTACTAGGAATAGCAATTAATCTGAGGCCATGTTATAACAAAAATGCCTCAGTGAGACACCTTCTCTTTTCAAAACAATCTGGAGAAGGCAAAATATATATTTCCACTTTTCTATTTTCTCCACATATCTGGGATTGATGAGGGGTGTTAACCTTAATTTTAATTAAATGCTTGGAGATGTCAATTTCTTGACTTTTTTGTAGAGTTAAAGACTATTTAAAAATATTTGCTTGACCATGGATAGGCCTGGGCAAGCCACATGCTTTCAACCTCAGAGGAAAGCAATGGTAAATCTCCTCTCAACAAATTTTGCTAACAAAACTCCATGGCTTGCTCACTTTAGAATTGCTGTATGTTTGAAATGACTTGAAAGCATACAACAACAACAAAGTCTTCCAGTACTGGGGAGATGATGATGATGATGATGATGATGATGATGATGATGATGATGATGATGA
>NC_056524.1:239338874-239346539 GCF_019175285.1 Sceloporus undulatus
CGATGATAATTTGTGCCAAACAACATCTAGCTCAAGTATTCATATGTGGATTATTTGTATCCCATGGTACTAAAGGAATTTGCTACTGTATTTTCTGAACATTGATATATTGATAATTCCTGGAAAACAGATCAGGTACATAGAACTGAAGACTGTAAATGTCTCAATTTTCAAATGAAGAAGAAGGAAGATCCCAGAAATTACAGAATGATCACCCTGATTTAGATAATAGAGGAAGTCAAAAGGGGAAACTAATCATGAGAAAAGGCATGTGTAGTCTTCCCTTTCTTGAGACATTTGTATGAATCTGTGGAAGCTGGTAGCAGAAACAGCAAATATAATCCTATCTGCACAAGTTAGAGCACAGTGATAAACTATGGTTTCCCAAATAATAAACATGTGACTTTCCCTAGTTTTGTGGCAAAGAAAGTTATCCTTCCCAATGAGGCAGCAAAATAGTGTTGTTTTGTTTACTTCTGCCCTCAGATTTAGCTATAAGGTTGTGTGACTGAGTGGTGTATATACTCTGGGAGCCAAACTAAGACAGAATCTGCAGTGATCTCAAGTCTTCCCTACATTAGTAATGCCAAGCCAGCTATGTAAGAGCCAAAGGAAATACATAAATTTTAATTTAATATTCCTGCTGAGCCCAACTATGGCATTTCAAATTGTTCTATGCTAATCTGTGGTCCACAGCTTCAGGGGCTTAGATTATTTTTTCCCATTGAGATATCTTACCCACTACTGCACAGAAAAGAATAAAGGAATATCTGCAGCTGATTTATGGAACCACAAAGCCTTTCTGCACTCAAAGCTATGGCATATAATAAGAAAGAAGGCAATGAATTGAGTTTGAGCTTGTTGCAGATTTTTCTTATTAGTACTCTAAACCAGATTATACCCAGGGCATCTTGGGAATAAGTCAACAGAGTCTGACAGTGTGAATGAGAAATGAATTTGCTCCCGCAACATTAAAACTTTTATTCAAGTTCATATATATTTGTTTCAAAATGTTGGGATTATATGTAATCATATCCAAATTGCTTTCTCTGGAACAGAAAATATTTTTGCCTTTAATAGCAGATATTTTCTTCAGCACCTGGTTCACCTTTGACTTCTCAGCTTGTTTCTTATTATTGAGGTGTCCTCTTATGGGCCCACAAAGAAGGCCAGGCCTAGTTTTAAGTATGAAGTAAATCCTGTTGCTTATATATCTCAGGGAGAATGAGCAGAAGATTAGAACAGATAAAACACACTTGAGATAAAGTGCACAAGGTGGATTATACAAGAAAAGAGGATTTAGTGAAGAACACATCCACAACTTTTTGTTAACACTAAGAATGACAGCTTTTGTAAGCAACATTTATGGAAACTCAACTGGAGCTTTAAAAGCTATGTCTTTTGTTGTACATTTCTCTGCATACATTTGCTTTGTAGTCCGTAGCTTTAACTTTAGAAGCCATGCTGGGCCTTGACTCCTGTTCATTTTGTCTAATGAAAAGCCAAGGATGTACTTTTACACACATATTCCTGTTTTGTTTTCTTTGAAGTTTATTAAGCTATCCGGTAAGATGTGAAGCTCATTAGGTTTTTATTATTATGGGCCTAAATTAAGCATCTGTTCCCTGGGGAGTGATAAACTGCCAGTGGATATCAGGGCTATGTACCTATTACAATATTTACTCAATTAGTAATTTACAGTTTGTTGTCAACAGAAATACCATCTACATAGTTCAAACCTGTCACAAGGTATGACTTTACTAAGACAGTTGATATGCCAGACACCTTCACTTCACTAGTTGGATCCTTATTTTTAATGGCTCTTTAATTTGATCAGCCAAATTAAAAATGAAGCATTTTTGGTGACAGTCTGACAAGCATGTGGAAAACTCATTGTAAAGGGTGATTCGGGAAAATGCGAAATTTAAATCATGTTAAATGACCTACATTCTGAAGTGCCACTTGATATTATCAAAGTCTTTGATTTCCTTTTCATGTTCTCAAAACATGTGTACTTGCCAATTCCAACTAAGGTTTTACAAAGTCTGAAGAGTATGCCTGAAATTGTGCTGAAGGTCAGGAAATAAACACATTCTGTGAATTCATCTGAGAGGAAACTGTTTCAGCTGAGTCTCTTTCCTAAAATGCAACTTTGTAAGAAGTTAGAGGTGTAGAAATTAAAGATGTTGCATGCCATTATTATAAAGTTAATCTAAACTTTTATATCACCACTCCTTTACCACAATATGGATGTGTTCTTTCAGCTGCTTCCATGAAGACCATTTCATGTCGTATCCTAATTATTTTTTTTAAAGTTACAACTCTGGTACTACATATTACTGCAGTCAGAAACTCTGGCCCTATGTTTCTACCTCTTTTCTAATCAATAACACATAGTAGAAGAAAATATGTGATACATTAACTCTGCTTTTGTGACTAAACAAGATATGGAGAACATGTGCACGGTTGGCACAAACCCAGTCCCCAAATTTCATACATGCATTGCAGCTTCTACGATGAGCCAGTCTGTACTCACCCTGTATTTTCTTAGGCTCCCTACCTGTAATTTGGAATCCCATCAAATGTATATGAATGTAGCATAGGTGAAGAGAAGTTGGGTTCCTGATCTGATTCCACACCCCTTCTATACTTTGACTATAACTTGTTTTGTTACATGAAAATCTTTCTTCATTGCCACTTTTGTTTCATTGGTTACCATGACACAGGACAGGGACTCACATCACAATGTGTGGGATCCAGATTTAGGCAAGGACAGTTGTGAATTTGCCGGCTTCTCTTTCTACAGAAGCCCTTCCAACTTCAACTTCCTGAATTATTACTATTTATCCACCTCTCACCATGGATCGAGGCAGGTAACAACAACAACAACTAACAGACAAATAACATCAGTTAAAAACACTAATATGCCTTTAATATCAATTTAAGATATTGACTATAACCATCACAGTCTCCTGAATCTGATGCTGTCTCAAATGAAAGTAAGGGAACAACTTTGGGGAGACCATGAGTTGTTCAATTTTCTTTAACAGTGTGGCAAGAAAACATAATGCAGCATAAATGATTTTTACATTTACTGTACATTCAGTGAAATGCATGTGTGTATGAAATGCATGCATGCAAATAAAATGGTGGCTTCTGAAAAGTACTCTTGGAAAGAGTGATGATTCAAATTTTGAAATTCTGCTGTCAATACATCTTTGAAGATGTGGTTAAGCAATTTAACACTGCTAATGAAAATATCCTCCTTGCTTCTATGAAAATATACATTTCAGAACATGATGTGCAGTAAACAACATGTCCTAAGGCTAATCTTGACCTTTAACCAATGGGAATGGTCTGTCTTGTTGATCTCATCTAAATACTCAGCAGGTACAAAGAACTAAACCCATTTAGGTTGTGCCCTAGTATCACACAGACTATAACACTACGCTTCCCTATGGGGATACTTAACATGTTTGTAGTCCATGATTATGTTTATCCAATGGAGAAAAAATAATTAAATAAGCAGAACTGTGCTTACTATAGTGGAACCTCAAGTGCAAAAAAGAGAACAAGAGAGAAAGAAAACCTGTGATGTCAAGCAGCTTTTAAAAGTTGCCAGTAAAAACTCTTACATCAAAAGGAAAAATAAATAGTCCACCCTGGTATATTGCTTGTAAAGTCAGAAAAGGAATGAAACAATTGGCAACGGCCATCTTAAAATATTTGCAACAATTTTGAATGTCAAGAGTGATTAAATCCAGCTGGCACAGAACATAACATTACAGTAATTTTAGAAGTACTTAAAACATGTACATATATATATATAGCTGAAGAATTCTATGGCAATTACAGTATCCTTCTCAACTATGGTCACAATTTTCTTTTCATCGACACTTACAGGTTGTATAGGAACACAATGTGGCATTTTTACAATCCCTTAATGCAGTTGGTCAGGAAATGAAATACTTTCATGCCAGTCTGTTCGGTGTGTGGATTCCCCCCATTTACTGAATTATTTATTATACTTATACAACAAAAAAAGTCTAGCTATGGAAGGGTGGGCTCCCAAGTTGTCTCTTGAATAGAAGGGGTTCTTCTATTCATGGAATACACTATAGCTTCAAATTAATTTCTGACTTGTGATTAGTTCTTTTTCTCAGTGGCAAATGTATAACTAAGATTGTATCCGCACTGCAGTTATAATCCAGTTTGACACCACTTTAACTGCCATGGTTCAATGCTTTGTAATTCTGAGTGTTGCAGTTTGTTGTGGCACCAGAGCTCTCTGATAAAGGTGGCTAAATGTCTCACAAAACTACATTTCCCAGAATTCTATAGCATTAAGCCATGGTAGTCAAAGTGGTATCAAACAGGATTATGTACACATGGACGCCGTCATTTTGACGTGACGGACACTTAGCGTCCGCACATCCTGGCACATTTGTGACACTGCAAGTGTGCCATTGGCGCATTGCAGTGTCACAAATGTGCCACATTAAGAACCCACTTTTTAAGGGTTCTTTTTGCTCTGCAGGGAAGCCCCACGGTCTGGAAGCTGCGGCTTCCCCGATGAGCAAACCAGGGCGGTGGGAGACCACCCTTTTTTGGGCGGTCTGTATCCTGCCTAAGTTATATTTTGATTGTGACTTTGCAAAGGATGACATTATCTGTTTTTGCAATGTAGCAGACTATTATTTACTTTTATAATTTTTGAAGTGTGGTCTTAATAAATGTCAGAGGAAGAGGAGCACATGGTCCAAGTCTCCTGCAGTTGTGGGTGTTGAGGTGATGACAAGATGGAGGGAAGGGAGTGTGCTTTGTACCACAGAGAGGTTGGTTAAGTATCAAAAAGTAACTGCTTTAGTTACTTTTAAGAAACTGGAATATAAAGAGTTGTACTTTAAAAATTTAAGTTAATTTAAATTTATTTTTTATTAATAAATAAATAAATATTCCAATTCTCAGTGCAGCTCCCAATCATTATCACACATGAATGAAATAAACTATCCTATTAAAAACAGTGCAAATTAAACTGTTTAAAAACTTTAAAAACAATAAGAACAAAAATGTAGCACTCACCATTAAAAGACTCCACAACAGCTACTCAACAGCCAAAAGCCAGTGTAAATAAAAAGGAATGTGTTTGCCAGCAGAAAGAGAGAGGGCCAGCCACTGAAAAGGCTCTCTCACATCATTATCATGGTCTTCTTCTGAAGATTTTAAAAGTCAGGCAAATTCAAAAGGAGAGAAACTACAATGTCAAAAACATGGCAGTTAAAGTGGTGTCAAACTGGATTATTTATGAAGTGCGGATGCAGCCATAAACAACTTTCCAGCAACTTCATCCATGTGTTGACCATGCAACAATTAAAAGGTCTATTCTAGTTGGGGCTAACCAACAGGTTGCTGTCCATGATCGCTTCTGAGTGTTACAATCTACTGAATCCAGTCTGTTGTTACCTTTAGTGGTGCAATGATTTTCAATTTTTCAATAAAAAGAAAGGAAAATTTGATTTGAAAGATTTTCCTTTTTACTGTTTTTAGTTTTACATGTGTGTGTGTGTGTGTGTGTGTGTGTGTGTGCACGCGCGCGCTGAGATAGTGGGGTAAGTCATTCCCACCCTATTGTCTTTATTGGAGAGACTGAGGGTGCTTTGCTGTCTGTCAGTTTAGTCTGTATCTGTTAAGATTTCCCTTAAGTATAAAAAAGCTTTATTATCCAGTGTGATGGCAAGTTTATAATATAAGAAATGCCAATTTTGACAATAAACATCAAATACTGGAATATATTTGTTTGTATGTACTATTTGTATACTTTTACTTCCAACATACGTTCTTATGAAGTACATACATTCTTGATATTACTGTATATGTACTTTTTCTGTTGGACAGCTTTATTTGTATGTCACCTGGGACTTCTTGTTTCCAGCATTTGATGTTTCTTGTCAAAACTGGCATTTCATATATTATAAACTTGCCACCACACTGGTTAATAAAGAGTTCTTATACTTTTTTTATAATCACTTTCCCCTAAACTTTTCTGCTTTACCAATTTGTCCTTTTGGTTTAGGAAAACACCTTTGTGTGTTTATAAGATTTCCCTTAAGCCCACTTTCCACTTCCAATTCATGAACAAAAGTCTTGTCCTAATAGACAGGCTACCATCAACTCTCTTTTATCTCTGTCTCTGTCTCTACCCTGAGCTTTCATGATATAGAAATGCAGATACTGTAAAATAAATAAATAAGTCCTAGTTTAAATGCTGTATAGATGCAAATTTAGAAATAATAACTACAGTTTGTACAGAAATATAAGAACTTTCACAATAGATAAAAATGTGACCAGTCCACCAGCTCAGTTGGCTGCCCAAGGTCCTTATTGTTGATGGACAACTTTAAGGTGACTTCTCAATGTTAATTTCTCAGTTGAAGTTACACCAGAAAGCCTTTGAAAAAGAGGATGCCTTGAAAAATAAAGGATTCTCCTCTGACAGTTCTTCAGACAGGAAAGTAGGAGACATGGCCACCCTCATATATTGTAAAGTACAATATGCTAGAGGTGATCTGAAGAACAGAGATATTTCTTCACAATATTTTAATTTAAGCTCCTCTTTAAATTCTTGCACTAACTAGTCATGAATAGCTTCCTATTTATGCAATGCGCTCCTGGTAATATCACCCAAATTGAACAAATGAGTGGCTTCTAATAAATGTATGTTTAAGTGTAATTGCTGTTCTCTGTACCATTTAGCAAAACTGTGCCATTGTTATCAATTCACAAATTACTTACACTTAGATCATAGGCAACAAGATAAATGAGCTGACTCTGTCAGTAATGTTACAACATAAAGTGCTACAAAGTAGACATTCAAGGCAGATGTTTTTCTAAAGTGTAGACACTTTTATATAACCTTTTAGGAAAAAGAAGGAGAAAACACCAATTTTAAATCTGTACCTCCCTAACATCTAATGAATTTGTAGCTGCATTTCTCTACCACTTGATAAATTTGCATACCTCTCAAATGAGATGAAAAATGCTTGTGTCTTTGTTTTTACAGTTTAAACTTTGAGGTATGTTGCTATTTGCACATACTCTCAGTCCATCTTAATTTGTGTGCAACAAGTCACAGAGTTTGAAAAGTTTGATTTAAACAACATTAGTTACAGTTATCATTCAAAGACCTGATTTTTTTTGTGAATTATTGTTTTTAGATGGAACTCTTTACTCTCCCTTTAAAAAATAAATAAATAAACGAATGGTTACTTCTCATTACTTTAACAAAAAACAAAACAAAACTACATGCTATAAGCTCCTGGCCTATGGTACAAAAATATCATCCTCCTCTTCATTGCCGCAGCATCTTCAACACCTGATGTGAGCCAGCTGTTGAACTTTGGGATATTTCTTCTCAAGATTTAATGAGTCCATATACTCATATAACACAAAATGAATGAAGTTATAACTCATTAAATTGTAATTGCAACTCAGTTATGACGAAAATGAATTGATTACTATATAAGCAGTTGTTTGTGAACAATTACTTCAAAGGTCTGACATATAGGAGATTATCGCACTGGGTTCTGAGAACGTTCTGATCACGTGATGAGAACGGAACGCATTTGAGTATACCGCACGTATGTGTTCCAATCGGGTTCTCAGAAC
>NC_056524.1:239348433-239377041 GCF_019175285.1 Sceloporus undulatus
GACAGGCAGGCGAGGGAGAGGCAGGCGAGCGCTCGCAGTGAGGGAAGGTGTGTGTGTGTGAGGGGGGAAAGAGGAGGGGGGAAGGAGGAAAAAGGGAGGAAAGGTGGGACAAGGAGAGAAGAGGAAAGCAGGAAGAGAGAGAAGAAGAGACAGCGCAGAGCGGAAGAGGGAGAGGGTCTGGCTGCTTCTCCGGGGGTCTCTAGTGTCTGTCAGTGGGGCTCCTTTGCGTCACAATGCAGGAGGCAGGGATGCCCAGGACCCTTCTCCTCCTTCTCTCCAGGAGGGAACCCACAAAAGCCTCTGTTTGGAGCAACCACAGAAAAGCAAGCAAAAACTCCCAGAATTCCATAGCAAGAGACCAGACAAGAGTTAAAGCGGGGAGGGAATCTCACAACCTGAGGCACACATTACATGCACAACACAGGAGCAAGGTGTCAAGCTCGCCAAAAAGGGGAAATGGGATGACAGCAGAGGACTCTTCTTTTCTAACCGGTTTAAAGAGCTGCTATGGCTGCCGGGGCCTCTTGGCCCATCCCCTCCCTGCAACTTGCTTTCTTCGGCTGAAGGGATCTCCATGGAGCTCCTCCTTCCCTCAAGGAAGGGGCCGGGCAGAGAGCAAGAGGAGAGGGTCTGGCTGCTTCTTGGGGGGCCTCTGGTGTCATGTCCAGCAGGGCTCCTGTGCTTGCGCCTGCAGGAGGCAGGGATGCAGGGTGCCCAGGACCTTCTCCTCCTCTCTCCAGAGGGAAACCACAAAAGCTCCTCTGTTTGGGACCACAGAAAAGCAAGCAAAAACTCCCAGAATTCCATAGCAAAGAGCCAGACAGAGTTAAAGCGGGGAGGGAAAGCTCACACCTGAAGGCACATTACATGCACACACACGGAGCAAAAGGGTGTCAAGCTGCCAAAGGGGAAATGGGATGCAGCAGAGGACTCTTCTTTCTAACCGGTTTAAAGAGCTGCATGGCTGCCGAGGCTCTGCCCTTGTCCAGTCCCCTCCCTTTCCCTCCGTGGAGCTCCCTTAATGCCCAGGCTGCCAAGGAGGGGACTCTGCCCTTGGCCCATCAAGTTTACATGTTTTATCCTATTTTCTTCAAACATATGCCAGCATATGAAGCCCCAGCGTTTTATAGGGGCTTGCCTTCTTCCCTCCCAAGAGAATCTTCGAGGGAAGACTTCGCAGTGAGGGCTGGAAGCACTTTCCCGGCCAGCGTCCCTAGGCTTCTGAAATCCCCCACCTCCCTTCCCATCGAAATCAATCCAAAAACTGAGTTAAAAGGAGCAGAGGAGAGCCTTTGGGTCTGCATCTGAGAGATATTTAAACTCCGTTTTGGATTCTTTCCTATGGGGAAAGAGGGAGAGAGAGAGATGGCAGGACATCCCCATAGCCAAGCATCCTCTGCTCCCCCAGATGAAGACCCATAGGCTCACTGCCTTTAAGCTCCGTTTTTGGATTCTTTCCTATGGGGAGAGGGGAGAGGAGAATGGCAGGAATCCCCATAGCCAGCATCCTCTGCTCCCCCCATGAAGACCCTAGGGCTCACTGCTCTTTAAGCTCCGTTGTTTGGATTGATTCCTATGGGGAAAGGGGAGAGGGAGAGATGGCAGGACAACCCCATAGCCAAGCACCTCTGCTCCCCCCAGATGAAGACCCATAGGGCTCCACTGCTCTTTAAGTCCGTGTTGGATGATTCCTATGGGGAAAGAGGGGAGAGGGAGAGATGGCAGGACAACCCCATAGCCAGCATCCTCTGCTCCCCCCAGATGAGACCCATAGGGCCACTGCTCTTTAAGCTCCGTTTTGGATTCTTTCCTATGGGGAAAGAGGAGAGGGAGAGATGGCAGACAACCCCATAGCCAAGCATCCTCTGCTCCCCCCAGATGAAGACCCATAGGCTCACTGCCTCTTTAAGCTCGTTTTTGGATTTTTTCCTATGGGAAAGGGATAGAGGGAGAGATGGCAGACACCCCATAGCCAGCATCCTCTGCTCTCCCCCAGATGAAAACCCCATAGGGCTCACTGCTCTTTAAGCTCCGTGTGGATGATTCCTCAGTGAAGAGGGAGAGGGAGATTGCAACAACCCCATAGCCAAGCCTCTGCTCCCCCCATGGACCCATAGGGCTCACTGCTCTTTTAAAACTCCGTTTTGGGTTGATTCCTATGGGGAAGGGAGGTGAGGATTTCCAGCCGAGGGACTCAGGAGAGGCGAGCTCCATGGCCCAAGCCTCCCTTTTCCCTCTTTCCTGGGGGCAGCGCCTCTCCCGAGCCGTCCAACCACTGGTGGCGACGTATCATAAGACAGCCCACAAAACTTAATACAGCAAACCGTCTGAGAAGGTTTCAGAAAAAGGAATCGCAGTGCGGTAAACTGCCGTTCTGATCCCGTTCTGTCACGTTTTGATTTCTCATGCGTAATATCTGTTCCAGGAACGTTTTTCATCACGTGATGATATGGAACGTTCTCAGAACGCAGTGCGATAATCTCCCATGAGAAGTTAGTGGCCTGCAGGGGAATGCATAATGGAATTGATTCAAAGTAATAAAGTATCTAATGATTTTGCTGGAGGTGGGGCTTAAATGAGCATCAGTGAGATGCTATTGACACCTCCATCCTTATTGTTTGCACATAGCTAAATCTAATCTGTATAGATTCCAGTTTAAAAATAAAAATATAAATTTTTTTTATTATTACCTTTTCCAAAAAGATCAACGCAATATCAGGCATAGTAGTTTGTATGTAGATTTGTAGTAGATGGACTATAAATGTGGCCTGAGGAACACAACTTAACTTATCCACCTTCTGGTAAGAAACTTATGTGCAGTTTTCTCCAGCAAGCTATGCCTCTCCATGATGTTAAATTTCATTTATTACTTAATTTGTTGCCTTTATTATAAGGAATTTACAAAGTCTAAAACAAGACAAGCTATAATATATACAAGTGAAACTGAATATTTCATTCTCTTTCCTCTGTTTTTCATTTTCTTCTCCAATGATCAGGTAACATTTGGGTGCTACCAAGCATGGTCAGGCCTTGATAAGTTTGTTTAAAATAGCCATAATCTTTGGCCTAGACAATCTTGTGCCAAAAGGGCATGCGGCAGCAAACCACAACGCCGTGTCTCTCAATTTACTATGTGCAGGCAGCATCCTGATGAGGCCTGTCGTCCACATGGGGGCCGCCATCTTTATGTAAGCAATGCGCAGTGTCCACACGTTGTTGCGCATCGCTTACATCATGAGTTCACCATTGACACACATGTGATGTCCACCTGGCAGCTCTAAAGAACCATTTTTCCGTGTTCTTTTTGCTCTAGAGGGACACCACGTGGTTTGGTGGCTGCGGTGTCCTCTGGAGGAAAATAGGCCACTGGCAGGCTGCCTTTTTGGGTGGTCTTTCCAGGCCTTTGTATAGTGGGAAAGTAAGGGGAAATCCTATGTCAACAATTTGATTTCAGACTTATTTTAGCATGAGTTTTAATGGATTTTAGTCCCCTGAAAACTGAGGAAAGAAGTGAAACCTTCTGCTCAGGCTTCTCATAGCTTGTCTTGTTTAGCTTTGGTCTCACTGCACTGTAGGTTGTATCCATTGTCTCCCCTATTTATATTTGTAGTAGACTTTTTGTTCTTCGGACGCCCTTCAGGTTCTCCCAAGCATGCCAATACCTTCCTTTTCCTACCTCAATGATTTCATTTTGGCTCTGATGCATCTAGCACTTACATTTGAGTTAGCTGTTCATGAGAATGTTGCTAGTTTGGTAGATCCTTAATAAAACAAGCATAAAACAAAGCAACAAACTAAGGACATAAAAGGCCATATATCCAAAATCTAAAGTATTTCTCAAAAAAAAAAAAAAAAAAAAAAAGAAAGAAGAAAGAAAGAAAGAAAAGAAAGAAAGGAGGCTAAACATTAATTCCAGTTAGTTTCATTGCTTGCTTGAGGACTAGGTATTGTAGGTGTAATACAGTAGAGAAACCTGAGTTCCCCAGATGCACAGCCATCAAGCAACTCTTATATTCTGTAAAATGTATATATGCCATCCACTGGGGCTTGAGGGGATAGTGATCCTTATACACAGAGAAATGTGCATTTGCTTACAAACCAGTGTCCACAGAGGTGACCACTCAGGAAGACCAGCAACATCACTTAAGTAAATTAATTTTTGAAAGTACTATCCTGTCACCTCATGCCTCAGGCCAATCACTCATTGTGGAGACGTACTAGTTTTGGATTAAGCCAGTTCAGCCAAGCAAGCAGTAACCGTGCCAAGAATGAGCATCTAGGATTGACAGCTCACAGATCTTGGTCATACAGGAAATGAGTCTCCTGACATCATTTTCTCTTGGAATCAGAATCTGAGTGGCACTTTGTATAGAATCATCTTCACATCTGCATCTAAAATCCAGTACAATTTGGTTCATTTAGGCCTTAATCGTACATGAGTGGATGATTAGTAATCACATGTCACCACTGATTTTGCACTGTAAAAATTTGTAGCAGTTAACGAGTAACATCAATTTGAATTTTCTATATCTATAGCATTATTTGGTCACTTGTAAGTAAAGGGAAATGCATCCACATATTATAAAGATCAAAGAATCTAAGGTGTAACTGTCTAACTCTACTCACTCTGTTCCCCCTCATGCCATTTGTTTAAAATCCCATTTTAGTTCTTTTGAACAATATGTTCTTCAAGAGCACCAAGGGGTTTTCTGAATATCTTATGGAACAATTCAAACAGAAACCCCCTTTAGTATTGTCATAATCTGGTGGTGAGAATCTCTAATCTTAGCATTTATCTACATATTCAAAGCCCCCCCAATTACCGCTCTGTTTGAACTAGTGAACTTCATAATTATGTTCAGTCCAGAACCATCTGGATTTAAACTTACAACAATAATGGATCAGAATGGAATTGTCTTTTACACAATGTATAGAATCATAGAACCATAGAACCGTAGAGTGGAAGAGAAACAGGGGCCATCCAGTCCAATCCTCTGCCATGCAGGAATTCTCAATCAAAGCATACCCTAAGATTTAACCCAGAATGGCACCTTACTCAAGTGAGGTATTAAGACTTGGTCTGAAAATTTCATTTACCTCCCAGGCCCCATTTTCACCTGCTATCTGAAACCTTGGTTGCTGCCAGCGTCCATTATAGGGTCTGGGCTGGAAAGACGATTCAAATGTGCCGTGCTGGTGCCGATTTACGGTTAGGGACCACGCACCACTGCACGTCCCTAACCCTAGTACATGCTGGTGGCACAATAATGGTGGTATCCCATGTACACAGGCACTGTCATTTTGATGAAACGGATGCATAGTGTCCACATGTCACGGCGTGTCTGTTAACATCCACGAGTGCGCTATTGCGCACGCGAGATGTAACAATGGTGGCGCAAAAAGAACCTGTTTTTTCTGGGTTCTTTTTACTCCAAAGTGATGGCGTGCTGTTTGGGGCCTGCGCTATCCCTCCGGCGTAAAAACAGGTGCCTGTAGACCGCCGTTTCTCAGAGTCTGTACTCTCCCTAAGCTTACTCCTGGCAATGAAGAATTAGCAACCTGTGGCTTAAGGGTATTTCCTATTCTGTCAATTGTAAAGGACCTGAGATAGAGTGATTGAAGGAGGTTCTGCTAGGAGAATGAAGGAGAAACATGGTTATGGAACAGGAGAACTGCCACAAAACTCCACAAGATTTTTTTCAATAGTATTGTTGCTGCTGGGTGTCTTCAATCATTTTCACTTATGGGAACCCTAAAGCGCAATATCATGGGATTTTGTTGGCAAGATATGTTCGAAAGGGTTTGCCATTCCCCTCCCCTGGCTTGGAGTATGTAACTTTCCCATGGTCACCCAGGGGCTTTCATGGCTGAGTTAGGAGTTGAACCATGGAAACCGATCTGGAACCTGCCTTATGAGGAGAGACTTAGGGCTGAACACCACACAACTACATGTCACCACCTTGATCTGGCCTTTCTGTGGCTCAAAAAGGAGTCATAAAAAGCAGCTCCTTTTTTGGGCCATGGAAATGGCCCAGCCTCGGCATCCACAACTCCTTTGGCACTCTCCATCATCTGGATGACCCACCAGAGGAATGCCATCACATCACTCGCCGTTGTGGGGCTCATGGCATCATGTTGGTTGGAGGTGGAGTCAGTCCATGTGTTGTGTGGACATGATGCCCCCACTCTGCCCCCAGGCCAGCCTTTGATGCCACTCTATACAGCCTGCCAGAACCAGAACAGACCGCAAAAAAACAACAACCCTGGTTTCTTGGTGGCTTGGGACATGGCATATGCATATGCCACCACCAAGCTAGCAGGAAGTTGTTGTAAGCCACACCTTTTACATGGTGGGAGCTTTATGGCACTATGTTGGTGCAGCGTTTAGATGCCCAAACCGCAGGGCACTGCAAAGCTGCAGCAACAGCAGAAAAGCCGGCTTTTTGCCAGCTCAAAAAAGAGAGGCTTTCTACCATATATATTATATTATTTTGCATGGCAAATAGCTGTATTGGGGCTGCAATCTGGCATTTTGGGTGAACTGTTTTGCCCCTTGGTAGCTGGTTGTTTAGCTGGAGAGAGATGGTTAAGAGGTGATATGATAGCCTGTTTCAGTATTTGAAGGGGTGTCACATTGAAGATGGAGCAAGCTTGTTTTCTGCTGCTCTGGAGAATAGGATACGGAACAATGAATGGAAGTTACAGGAAAAGAGATTCCACCTAAACATTAGGAGGAACTTCCTGACAAATAGAGCTGTTTGACAGTGGAATCACTCCTTCAGAGAGTGGTGGAGTCTCCTCGTTGGAGGTTTAAATTGGCTATGTGTTGCTGGTGCTTTGATTGTGAGTTCCTACATGGCAGGGGTTTGGCCTGGATGGCCCTGGTGTCTCTTCCACAATTTATGATTCTATAACCCTGATCTGAAGTCATAGTCCAACACTCAAACCACTAGGACAGAGTGGCTCTAACGATCAACAAAGTTGTTTCAAAAGTATACATCTGCTGCTAACAGAGAGCTTTGAAAAGAAAACAAGAAAAAGCCAATTCTTTTCAATTCCAGTCTACTTGAGACTGCTTTAACTGGCTAGCTCAGTGCTAGGAAATCCTGAAACTGTAGTTTATGTGGCCCTAGAGCTTCTGACAGAGAAGGCTAAATGTCGTACAAAGCTACAGTTCCCAAAATTCCCTATTGAGAATTGAGACAGAGTAGTTAAAGCAGTCTCAAATGTGATTATTTCTGCACTGTGTTTTGGACCTCAGATAAAACACCTGAGAAAGCAATGAACAAAGTAGCTGTCCTTCTCTTAAATTTCTTGATAAGGTACTCTTTTGCAGCATTTTGGAGACACATTGTCTGGCTTTATTTCCTGCAGTTTGATGTCCACATTACTAATCAGTCCAATTGGTTCAGATCTCATCTTGACGGCCAAACTGGAAAACAGCATTTGGTTGAAGTGGCTGAACAGCCCTAACATGATCCTTTCCATACAGCAAATATCAGTATCTCTGATTGTATATAGGGGACTTCCATGTCTGCTTTTATGGAAACTTTTTAAAGACATTTTTAAAATACATTTGGGACAGAACAAACTTTTAAAAAAAGAGAGAGGAGAGAGGAGAGAGAGAGCAAAATTTACAATTTCCAGGCTAAATTAATATAAATACTAATAAAATTTTTATTTAACCCCCCCCCCTCCAACGATCAGGGCGGCTTACAAAACATTAAAAACACACACAATCCCACATTGTCAATACAAAATTAAACCTACAATACATCATACATCAGAAAATCACAGGAGAAAAAGCCCCATAGCCCAACCTCTTGGCCACGGAAGAGGAGGGAGGCCCACAGGATTTTAATGGGATGCCTGTTGAAACAGGAAGGTTTTTAAGTCCTTCCTGAATTGGGCCAGGGTGGTGGATGAGCGGAGCTCAATGGGCAGCGTATTCCAAAGGCTGGGGCAGCCGTGGAAATGTCCTCCGCGTGGTGGAGGTTAACCTAGCCCCAGGCACCTTCAGTAATGTGCCCCAGATCTTCTGAGGGTGCGAGGCGGATGTACGGGAGAGGCGGTCCTTTAGGTATCCTGGGCCCAAGCCATTTAGGCTTTATAGTAATAACCAACACCTTATTTGAGCTCGGAAGCGAATGGGCAGCCAATGGAGATCTTAAAAACCGGTGTTATGTGGCTGGTCGGGAGCGCCAGTGACAACCACCGGCTGCCATATTCTGTAGCTTCCGAGTTTGTATAAGGGTTGCCCCATGTAGAGTACATTGCAGAATCCAGCTCGAAGTTACGCAGAGCATGTACAACCGTTCTAGGTCCCCTGGCCAGTATGGGCGCAGCTGGCGATCAGCCGAAGCTGATAACAGGTGCTCTTGACCGTCGCATTCACCTGAGCTGTCAGTGAAGCGACGAGTCAAGAAGCACCCCCAGACTGGCCACGGAGTCCTTCACAGGAGCTTGACCCCGTTCAGGACAGGTGGAAACCACCGCCATTCCGGACCAGGAACCTATCACTAGTCACCTCCGTTTTCTTTGGATTCAATTTGAGTCGCGTTTTCCCTCATCCAGCCCATTACTGACTCAGACAGGCCACGAGAGGAGAGACGCCATCCCCAGTCACGCAATCAGTCGGAGACATAGAGAAAATGATTTGGGTGTCATCAGCGTTACTACTAACCCCGCCCCATGTCTCCGGATGATCTCTCCCAGCGGTTTCATGTAATGTTAAATAGCATGGGAGACAGATGGCTCCTTGAGGGACCCCCGGTTTAAGGGGCTCTCGTCGGAGCACACGTCTCCCCCAGCACCCTCTGGGACCTCCCGGAGAGGTAGGACCGGAACCACTGGACGCAGTGCCCTGATTCCCACCTCTGCCAGGCGTCCCCAGAAGGATCCATGGTCAATGGCATCGAAGCCGCTGAGATGTCCAAGAGCCACCACAGGGCACGCTTCCCCCCGTCGATGCTCCAGGAGATCATCGACCAAGGCGACCTGGCCGTCTCAACCCCGTAACCCCCCCGGAAGCCAGTTGAATGGGTCCAGATAATCCGTTTCATCCAAGCCGCCTGAAGTGGATCGCAACCGCCCTCTCGATCACTTTCCCAGAATGGCAGCGCAACAGGCCGATAATTATTATGTACCGGGGGTCGAGGGAGGCTTTTTTAGGATCGGTGTTACAATGGCCAATTTAATCCGATGGAATAGCCCATCCCTCAAAGATGTATTAATTATCCGGCGTAACATAATGTTACCGCCGGTCCCCCCTGGGCCGCTAACCACGAGGGACAGGATCAAGAGAGCAGGTTTTTTCCGAACACTTCCGAGGATCTGTGTCCCACATCCTCGGTACTCACCAACTCAAACTGATCCAGTTTAACATAGTCCACGGAGGCTCTGGACACTTCTACCCTAGGTTCTGCTATAATGTCAGCGTTCAGACCTTCGCTATACGAGAGGTTTTATCCGCGAAGAAGTCGTTAAACAGGTCACAGCAGGCCTTAGAAGGTTCAAGGATCTGGTTCAGGGGGAGGGAGCTGATTAGCTCCCTGACCACCCTGAACAACTCTGCCGGAACGCGATCAGCGGACGCAATACGAGCACCATAGAACGAGTTCTTGTTGTCGTATGCCTCTCCGTAGTCCTTTAACAGTGGTCTAGGAGAGTCTTGTCGTCGAAGCGAAGGTGTTTCTCGCCAACGGTACTCTAGCCGTCGCAGAACCGCTTCCTCGCCTGAGATCTTCCGTATACCGGGCTTACGTTTGGACGGGCCTGAGAGGGTGCTTGGGAGCGATCCTGTGTATAGCCCTGGAAAGACCGGTATTCCAAATACCGTGAGGCATCAACAGAGTCGCCATCAATTCCAACCGCGAGCCCCTCTAAGGCTTCTTGGAACCTCTCAGGTTCCATCAGCCTTCGAAGGTGGACCATTCTATAGGTCCACCACCCCGGGGGATCTGGGTAGAAGCCTTGATTTTCGCCTCTACCAGGAAGTGATCCGTCCATGACAGGGGGAAACTAACTATTTCCACCCACGGATTTTCCGCTCCGAACGAAGACCAAATCGAGAGTATTACCCGCCACAATGCGTAGGACCCTGTATCAGCTGGGACAGGCCCATGGCCATGGTATCCATGAATTCCCGAGCCGCACCGGATTGAACATGGCTGGCCGTGAGGAGAGATGTTGAAGTCGCCCAGGACAAGAAGCCTGGGTGTCTCCAACATCAGCTCAGCGACCAGCTGTGTCAGCTCGTTAGGGAGTCCGCTAATGCACGGGGTGGCCGATACACTAACAGAACCCTAGACTGTCCTAGCCTTTAGGGTCAGGTAAAACACTCGATATAGGAGGTCTGTCGGATGTGGTTCCTGGTGAGGGTCACGGTGTTCCTATGTACCAAAATGAATTAAACACTGAGAGAGCAATATCTGAATTCAGTCCTTTGGATTTCCAGTTAAAAGAACTGCAAAAGTGAATTATGTGTGTATTATGACAAAGAGCCTCCTCCAACCACTCTTAGGGGGAGAGGCCTGGCCTAGAAGACAAAGAGCCCTCCTCCAACCACCCTCTTGAGGGGAGAGAGGCCAGGCCTGAAGACAAGAGCCCTCTCCAACCACCATCTTGAGGGGGAGAGGCCAGGCCTGGAAGACAAAGAGCCCTCCTCCAACACACCATCTTGAGGGAGAGAGCCTGGCCTAGAAGACAGAGCCCTCCTCCAACACCATCTTGAGGGGGAGAGAGGCTGGCCTGGAAGACAAAAGGCCTATCCAACCACCATCTTGAGGGGAGAGAGGCCAGCTGGAAGACAGAGCCCTCCTCCAACCACCATCTTGGGGGGAGAGAGGCCTGCCTGGAAGACAAAGAGCCCTCTCCAACCACCACTTGAGGGGGAGAGGGCCTGCCGGAAGACAAAGAGCCTCTCCAACCACCATTCGGGGGAGAGAGGCCGGCCTGGAAGACAAGAGCCCTCCTCCACCACCATCTCGAGGGGGAGAAGAGGCCTGGCCTGGAAGACAAAGAGCCTCCTCCAACCACCATCTTGAGGGGGAGAGAGGCCTTGCATTTTTTTGTATTGTTTTGCAATTTTACTGTACACTGCTATGATCATTGCGGATAGCGGTCTATAAATAAAATTATTATTATTATTATTATTTTTATTTTTTCAAAGTTGCTGTATTTTTGCACTGACTATGGGGCATTCTTATCAAATTGTTTTCCTCAATGTGCATTAATTTTCTTCTGCTGTATCTACCGCAGTAATTATATTCTATTGAAGAACATAGTAATAAGTCATTTATAGGTCCAGTTGTTTTTTTCTGCCCACTGAATTTGTCAAACACTCGTTAACGGTGACACTAAAAAGCCTTTTCTTTTTCTTATGTGAAAACATACTAGCAGCTTTCACCCCTTTGTGTATTGAATACAGAAGACTTTTCAGGAAATGTCAAGCATGCTAACTCTTATGACTGTAAATGGATTATTCAATTCTGCAATTATGCAGTTACTGTAAAATGTAACTTTAAGCTGATTGGGGGGAGCATGAAAAGACCTTACTCTGAACTTTAATTGTACATTCACTGATTATTCTTGGGCTCAACAGTTACTTGAATGCATTTGGACGGGAAAAACAAAGTACGTAGAGGATTGCTGATGTGGAAGTTTTTAGAAATGCTGCTCCTAAATGGTGGATCTCTTAAATAAACTGTTTAATAACTGCAGGAGACAGAAGAGGAATTCAAAATAAACATTTTAAAAGCTTCACAACAAATAACTATGAAAAATAAACTTTGAGGAGATGAACCAGATTTAGGAAGGCTAAGCCATTCTCTATTTAAAAATTCAATGAGCTGGATCTAATAAGTTCTTTCTTTATGCTTACTCCTAAAAAATTGCCTTTTTCTGTTGATTTTACTGGACTAAGCTCAATTAGTGTAGTCTGGAGCCTCCAGGTGGCACTTTGGTTCTTTTTTTTGTTTTTTTGTTGAAGTTCTTTTTTTTTCTTTTTTTTTGTATTTTTTTGGGGCAAGAAACAAAAATGAAGTCAACATAGGGCTTGCCATCTATAAATTTTCCTCCGAAAGTCTCATCAATAAAGATAGAAGCTTCAGAAATGAAAGGAAATGGAAACAGTAGGGAAGGGGAAATAAAGGATTTTTCTTCGGTTGTTGCACTGCAGTGTAAAGTGGTTGTAAATAACTTTTACTTTGGGCATGCTGCTAAAACTTTCCAGTCCATTTCTTCACACAACATGCGAATAAAACGAAAAACAATGGTTCCTCCTCACACCCAATAATCTTGTATCTTCTGAATCTCTAATGGTGCCTGTCTACATCTGAACTGTTTGCAACCATTAGAGCGCCTGTTACTCGAAGTGTGTCCTGGAGGCGTTTTTGTCAGAGGAGATGACAGTCTTTTCCCATGCAGATAAGCTAGTGTTTACAGATTTGCCCTGGTGTGCATTTTCATCCAGCTGTGATCAAGTAACAGTGCCTGACGAGTGCCAGACAGATTTCTTGATACACAAAGGCTTACATGCCTACCCTGTCTGCTGTGAGCATGGCCCTGAAATGTGGACACCATGTCGAGATCACCTCCTGGTAAATTCCACTTTACCTTATTGTTTACCACCCTACAGTTTTCAACATGAAAGCTTATATTGTCAACTACTGAAGTGGATAGCAATCCTCTTGTTGATTTTAATGATAAAAGTGCCTCCATAGATTGAAATAGGCAACCTGTTATTATCTAGTAATTCTACTTAAGTTGCTGCTGCAGCAGGCATAATGAGATTGAGGGAACAGTAGGAGCCGTGCGAGGTCAGGTACAGTGGAAGAGATGGGATTCCCATGAAAAATATTGCTGAGTTTACATTTCTGAGTAGTCTCTGAAACAAGTTGGATAAGTCCACAACATGAAAGCATGGTATTTCTACACTACACAGTTATATCAATTTAATACAATTTAACTCTCATGTTCCTTCCCTACCACATACTGGGATCTGCAGTTTGGGGATAAACATGCTATCTGCTAGAAAGCTCTACTGCCTTTGGCTATCCAAGCACTAGAGCTCTCCAGCAGAGAATTCTAACTACATGTTGTTTTTTTTATGTACAGCGCTGTGCAAATCTACAGTGCAATAATAATAATAATAATAATAATAATAATAATAATAATAATAATAATACAATGATACCACTAACTATATCACAAAGTACAATGACACCTCCCACTGACTAATATAGGCTTAAGCTCCCACATTTTTACCCATTATTGGGAGGGGTCAGAGTCAAATTCGCATAGATGGAAAGGACATATTGTTCTTTGTCAAACTACTGAAAGAGAGAGCGTGCAGCAGTAAGAGATCCTGATTGAGGAGCAAAGACTCCATCATTTCGGAAAAACACACAAACTAAACTTTATTATAGGAACTCCATTCTGGAATAGGAAATTTATTCAAGTGCTAGTCTAACCTTGCCAGATTCTAGGGATTCTGAGGCATTCTTGACTTTTCAGTACTAAACGTTGCTGCACTTCTAACAACTACAAACCCAGGATTTCCAAAAGAAGCAGCTATGGTAACTCAAGGAGCATTAAACTGCTACAGTTGTGTGGTATAGTTATGAAGTCATGGAGATAATGAAGAAAAAAATGTAATTATGTAATAATCATAATGACTGGCTGTTGTATGTGGCATGAAGACAGCGGCCATCACATCAACTCTGCTTGCTAGCGTTAGTCACCTGTTTGTGACTGATGAATTCTTGCCATTGGTGGTTGGTGGGAAACTACCAGATTCCAGTCCTCTTTACTGTTATTTCTGGAAGCTAATTTACCCAAAATGTGTTGGTGATTTTCATTTTGAACTGTTGATAATATAAGGCAATTATATTTTTTTCTAGTACACTTGCAGAGCTTGGAAACATTCCTTTTAAAAAAGGGTGGGGGACTCTGACTCCTGGGGTCCCCAACTTAGTATGACTAAAGAATTCTAGGAGCTGGCATTGAAAAAAATTAATGTTTTCAAGGCCTGTGTATCTGTAATCAAAAAGCCACAAAACATGTTTCCTTTGATGAACTAGTTCTCTGTGAAACAAGCTAGTAAAAAGTAAATGAAAGCAAAATAAAGCATGAAGAGCTTAGTAACTCTTTGTGGGCCAGTGTTGACAGGGGAAATAAAAAACAAGGGACCCCTCAACCCAACTCAAACATCACATGCATAGCTCAGATAACAAAACCTTTTACAAAGGTTGGTTTTTTGTTTTTGTTTTTTGGCCTGCCCAGTGGTCTTCTTTCTCTCCTCATCCTCTGTTGGAAATTATTAGTGTTTTTTTTAAGCAGCATAGTCATTGATGGTGACATCCTTAGGGTTGTTATCTCCAGTGCTGTAACTCATCTTGTCACCCCCCCCCATTGACCTCCTCCCATTTCACACCATACAGAATCTCTAGCAATGCTTTTTTGCACTAATGTTACCTGTAAATCATAATTCTCATATACCACTGAGTGTCATGCTAATAGTTGTGACATAAATAACTAGCAAAATTTAAATTATACCTTCAAAATACAATATCATACACACATCCTAAATGTATTTACATATGTACAGTGAAGATTTGGTTAAAATGTGCTTTTTTAAAGAAAATTTAAAAAGAATAAACAAAATTAAAATTTCATTTTTTATTTTTTTAAATTAAAATTTTGAAATTTGAATTTTAAAAAATTCTGAGCCCTCTCCTTTCTCCGCCCACTGAGCTTTACCCCATTCTCACCATCTTTTAAAGCATTTTAAAGGGAAGCAAATGAATGCCACGACCCATTTCTGCCAAAAAAAGTAGATGTTTTTGAGGAATAGTGGTGTCACTCCCCCCTTAGGGTGTGACCTAGTGTGGTCTGTACCCTGCACCCCCCTAGTGATGCCACTGGGCTTTGGGGAAATTGTGAAGGAAGACTAGAGAAGCACAGATTTTTTGATATTCAGTTGCAGTAGTCCCCAAACTGTGCCTCTGAGGGATTTTGGACACCAGCTCCCAGACTCCCAGACGGCTCCCAACACGGCTGAAGCTTCTGGGAGCTGAAGTCCAAAATCTCCTAAAGGGCACAGTTTGTGGACCACTGCAGTAGTGTGTCTGCAGTAGACAATGCGGTAAAACTAAAGCTGGGAGAGAATGGGATGCTATTCTAGCTGATTCTACCATAGCCATGTGCCTGCCCATTACAGGCATGATAAATTTCAGCTACGTCCAGAATCTATTACTGAGCTTGTATGAAAAGCAAAACAATGATAATAGGAGAAAGCAAGAAAGTTTTTTTGACCAGTTACCCCCAAAATGTTACAGAAACATAGATCTACAGGATTAGACACTAGAATGGAAATAATAAGAAAAGTAGTGAAAGAAAGATAGAAAAACTACCTTGATATGCATTTTGGAAGAAACTATTGGGTGGTCTCTAGAAGGTTCAAATTGTTTTTGTTTTCTTATGCAATCCTTACACAACCTGGTTGTTTCACTTCACATGTGCACATTGGTAATTTTGGGCAAAAAAAATGTTTGTGGAAATGTGTTCAGCTGCTCTTTTTGTGGTTTAGATAGCTATCCCTAGTCCTTCCTTGTTATTTCTTCCCCTGGTATCATCTTTTCTGTTAAGGATGTAATGCCTAGAGACACATCTGCTTTGTTAACTGCAGTATACCTTTAAATGAATGAAAAAGGCCCCAAACTTTATTAGTACAGTTATTAGATCCTAGTCTCAAATGCCATCCAATGAAGTCCATACACCTGGCCAACTGCTGAGGAAAATTATATAATTAAAGCAATGGGGGATTATATGGGCATCTGCCACTATGTGGGTCCCCCATGCCATCTGGGAGTAGGGTTGTTGAGTCAGCCCTATCCCATGACCTGAGATTTCTGAGCCAAAACCTGAGATCTAGGAACCATATGATGTTATTAAGCATGATTCATTACTATCAACAACAGTTGCACAGAAGTTGCCACTGAAATTTCATATGTTTGTTTTTCAGTGCAGTGCTCTCACCCTGAGACTACTCGTCCAAAGGACTGGAAAAACAGGGTCCAGGCCCTGAGATCTAGGATCCCTATCTGAGAATGAGCAATGCCTGACAATTGCAGAACTGGGCTGATCTAGGCCCCAAGGCACATTAAATTGAGCCCCCAAATGGGTAGATAGGCATGAGAAATTCAAAAGAATCCAGCCCATTTTCAAACCCCACTTTCCAAAAATGGAGCAATTAGTAGGGAAATGACAAACAAGAAGATATTATGCACAGAGATAAACAAATTCCAATAGATCAATAAAGAAATTGGCCAGAGGGAGTGAAGGGAGAAATGCTGGAGCTGGCTGTGTTTGTCTGTTCAGCTGAGGCACCATTAGATACATCCTGAAGGGACTGGAATGAAGACTTGCTGTAGTTTTATCCATCTGGAATATGCCACTCTTCAGAGAAGCTAAAGGAGTCCATACCTGCTCTCTATCCCCTTCATACCAATGCTGAGGTGCTGGGAAAATGGAGGCTGACAAGTAGACATCAGCCATTGTCCCTCATCTCCACCTTCTCCACCACTGGTCTGCAAACTGGTGTTTTTAAGATGTACCAGCTTTCAGCTTCTATTTGAGAATGACGGCAGTGGTAGTTTATAAGATTTGTCAGGTGACAGATTGGGCGGGGGGGGGGGGAGACTTAAACATTCTGTGGCAGACTGGTTATTTTCTTCAAAGTTTAAAATGGTATTTTTTTGTTGGTTACCAGCAAATTTTTAAAGAGTGGTTAAAAGAGTAATTTCATGTTAAAATACTTAAACAAAATGTACCTAAAGCAGTAGCAGTAGGGCAGTAGTAGTTAAAACCTCAGATTGTAAATTTCATGACCGGAAATTGTGAGTTTTCTTTTTAATTAGTATGTGAAGTTTAGGGTACTTTGGGAGCAATACAGAGAATTTTAATTCATGCCTAACAGTGATTTCAGAATAACAAGAGAAATTTTTGATGTTACTGGTCTTGTCCCTGGAAGCATACAGCTTTATGACACATAACTAAAGTGTGAGGTCAAAAGGATAACTGCCTTGGTAGTTCTTTGGATAGTACCATTGTACCACTGTTAATTTTATTAATCTAGTTTTCCTGTGACTCAATCTTTGCCAGATTTAGTGGCAAGAAAATATATAGTGATGTTCTGAGTGTGCATAATTGTAGCATAAATTTGAAACTTTGATATCTGGGTTTATATCCTAGTTCTTTGAGTTCCATTTCACATTCCCATTGCAAGAAAATCTTGATAATTTGTATTGTGAATTAAATTAAATTTATACTAAGGTTTCATATCCAATAGCAGAATGATAAGAATTAGACGATTTTAACAATAACCTAAACACATTAATGATGGATAGCCTGGAAAGAGCTATTAAAAGTGACAGCTAAGAATACAATTTACAGCAGTATAGGTATCTCTGAGTACAAAGTCCCAGGCAAGAACAAAGAACTGGGTCACAAAGTCAAGGTAGAAGGCTGCAGACAGCAGAAGGCAAATAAGAACAGGAGCTTCCACAGCTTCAAGGGAACCCTGCAGGCTGAAGTTCTCACTTGCTAGTATTAATTTATAGGAGACGGTTGTCTCAGCAAGGAGCTAAAGCCAAGGGAAGGCACAAGACAGGCTGACAAACCCTTCTAGATGATCTTAATAGGCTGTAGTGTTCATTACTGGGGTGCCATTTATCATCCTCAGATGATTTGCCAGCACCTCCTCAATCTGGTGAAAGCAGATATTGCTACAATCATCCAGGGCCTGGTCACATCCACAGCAGGCTACTGAACTGTGCTCTGCATGGAGCTCCATTTAAAGATTATTTGGAGGCTGTAGTAGAATGCATCTTCCTGTGGGTCATGGAATCTGGGCCATCAGCGCACATAATACACTGTAACCCTGGATTTCTTGATTCAATTTAAAGTATTGGAAATTACCTTTAAAGTCTTAATGCAATGGTGGGCAACTTGCTATAAGAAATAAATGGGGGCTGCATTGGGGCCCCTGGAGGCTGCATTTTTGACACCAGTGCAAAAAAGCTTAGGACTACATTATCTAAAGGACTACCCTGTAGCCACATGAATGTGCCTGGGCTTGATACCTGCCTTGTTCTCAGATGCCTGGCTAATATGTTATAAGCTTATGGAACCCTAGTTCCAGTTTATGTTTACAGTCATTGCATAATGAAACAACCCAAAGTGTCTTCTAGATCTTACCCCTGAAGCCTGCCTTAACACAGCCATTTCCAAAGTGCTGGAGAATGGGTGGTAATGTGTCCAGACCTCTTCCAGTACCAAGGCATGTTAAGACAGACAGCTGTGATAGTGGCAAGATTCTACAGGGACCTCTACAGCTGCCTATACAAGGAAGGTGACAAAATGACCCCCCCCCCCAATAAGAATTATGTCTCCTGTGTAATTTTCCTTTGGCCTCCAAATTTCAAGCATTGCAGCAGCTTAAAAGTATACAGTTAAGTAGCCAGCATGGCACAGTGGTTTGAGTGTTAAACTATGGGCCTTGACAGACCACCCCTTTAGAGTGGTATCCTGCCACACCTTTCAGAGCTGAATTGGGGTCATGACAACTACATGCTGCAGCCTCAATCCAGCAAAAAGACACCCTTTCTGCTGCGACGGTAGCTTTTTGGCGCTCCTTTGCTGAAGTGAATTTAAACCCTGTGACAAAGGAGTGCTATGACATCCTCTACCCCACTCTGTTGACACAACAAACTTCAAATCTCAGAATTCCATAGCATTGAGTCATGACTATTAAAGCAGTGTCAAACTGTATTATTTTCTCAGTGAAGATTAGACCTTAGTTAAAACAAGCTGTCATGAATATATTCTCTGGCCAGAAAGGTCTCAAATAAGGCACTGACTATCCTTCCCTTGTGGAGTTAGTCATGATCTTGCTTTTGCCAGTCATTCTCTGCAGTTTCAAATGTCTCTGGGGGAGGGGGTCACAATAGTCACATTTCTGCCCTGTTTCTGACACTTTAAGTTAGAAAATTTAGCTTCTTTAATATTAAGTGATCATCCAGATTCCAGGTAAAATGTTATAAACATTTACCACAAACACCTTGTTTTATAGCATTACAGTCATTGCTAAGCCATTTTAAAAAATGTAGGATAACCTGTTTCAGATTATTGGCTAGATCCAACTCCTTTGAACTCATGTAAATCAAACTGAATACATCAGCTTAAAAAACAGTGGCCTATGTGTGCAGCTAACACAAAAATCTGTCAAACATCCCCTAGTTTAATTAAATAGCTACTGCAATTATGTATGTGACAATATCTGATCAACTTTTAATCTCTCCAACAGAGAAAAATGTTTTAAGTCTCTCACATTATGCAGCTCTTTTAGGTTTTTTTTTTAATTTCAATTTTTATATGTTCAAAAGAGGCTTTTCACAAGACTCCAGAAAGGGGAGAATGCATTTTTTAAAACATTACTGTTGTTTTTTGCATTAGTGCCCATGGAATACTTTCCCTGTCAGGTACCGTACCTACATGAAAGTGAATTTTTAAAACGTTGGCCAATATTTTCAGCAAACACTGAAAAAATGTTGCTAAAAATTCTGAATGAAAAGAGTGATTCATAAAACTGTGTCATGTAGAGGCTGTCACAATGTTCTGGCCTTTCATTCTTTTCCGACGCACTTAATTCATCAAAGCATGTCATACTGGAGAACTAGAGAGCTCAGGGGAATATTGCTAGCATATAAAACCTTTCACCTTTAGGTCACAAGCTTGTGTCTGCACAGGTCCCTGTTGATTAAAATAACCAGACTTCTGAAGGATTTGTAGTGACCTTTTGGTAAATCATTGGTGGGCTCCATACAATTTTGCCAAAGTGTTTCTATCATAAAATGTACCTTATAGATTCAGCTTGCATTCCCCTTGGCAAACAAAAGAGTTGAATAGACAGGAATACAGAATATTCTAGAGGTGGTCCTCCAGAAGACATTGGAGTGCAACTCGTATTAGACCTCACTATCTTAGAGGAAGAAAAATGGGGAAAGTTAGTTCTAACAAATCTTCAGGCTCACAAAGCAGGCTCCAGGGGGGCTTTTTACACTACACAATTATAGTACTATGATTTCATTTTAACTACCATGGAATTCTGGGGTTTGTAGTTGGGTACTACAACTCTCTGGCTGAGAATTCTAAATAGCCCTCCCTCAACTTCAAATTCCAGGATTCCATATGAGGGAACTATCTGCCCATTCCTATTATACAACAATAATGTTATGTTTCCACTTTAAGTGCCATGACAACATTCTTTCAAATCCTGAGATCTGCAATATTTGGAATATTCAGCCAGAGACCTGCAGTGCCACAGAAACCTACAAATGGCAGGATTCCCTGGGATGTTGTCATGGAGGGTAAAGTAGAATCCTAGCACTATTATTGTTTTGTGTGAAAGAGCCCCATGGAATTAAAAATAAAATCACAGCACAATAATTGTGTTGTGTGAAGGGCCCCCAGGATGTGTGTGTCAAATTAATCAGACTAAAAACTTATTTCACTCATTTGGTCTATTTATACATGATTGTAGACTAAGGGGTTATCTGCATGGGCCAAAAGAAGCGGCTTCCACCCGACCTTGTGTTGTCTAGATCAGATGACTCAGGTCAAAATCCCCAGGGCAGGATCAGGCCCAATCCTGCCTGTTCAGACGGAGATCTGGAGGATCCACCCTAGCTCTGTGGGTAAAAAGCCTTTACTCTGGGGCAATTTGCATGGAGTTTCTAGGAAACTCCATAGCAAAACCAGGCTATTCAGATGCCCCCTCCCATGCTCCATGTGGATACACCCAGGCATCCTGTTTCTGCATCACATGGTGACTGGGGGTTCTCAGTCAGAGTAACAGTATGGTAAGGTAAGTTTAACTCAATGGACACAGGTCCCTGGGTGGTGTGGGGACTGCAATATGAACACCCACCCATCCCATGCTGACCTGGGTGCACAATGGGGCCAGGATAGCATGGGCTTGGCCAGTGCTTTCCTGGCCCATTTGCTCAGGCCCTACATTCTAATACATTAGAACAGGGGTTCCCAACATTTTTGACTTGCGGAGCCCTTATTTCTATGGCAGAGCCCCTAAGAGGCCTACTCTATGTCTTACAAGATAATGGTGTTTAGGAATATATATAAGAATATATTCTGATTCTTTAATTTCTTTCAAATTTTATTTCATTCATTTTCCTCGAGTGGCCGTGAAGCACCTGGCAAGTGTACACGAAGCCCTAAGTGCTCCTTGGAGCACAGGTTGGGAACTTCTGCATTAGCTGATGGGCTGCAATAGTTGTGTATCTTATTGCTTATCTCTGCATGTCCACATATAGTTCTTGAAACTTCTTTTTTAAGCCTGGGTAAATATGGTACTCTTCATTCATGGTGCTAGTGGTTTCCATATGAGGTGAAGTGAATCCACTGTGTTGTATTCCAGACTGTACTGAAGAGGGATATTCAACAAGTGGAACTATATGCACCTGGCACATATCCTTAAAGTTTGGAATAAGCCCAGAGCAGATCAATCACATAATGACATGGATGCCATCGGTTGCCCCTGGATTTCATATCTTTCCTTAATGTATTGTAAAGTAGTGTATTGGCTACTAGACATACAAGTAGCCCTGAAAGGTAACAAATATCAAAAAGTACTGATAAGCCCCCCTGTAGCACAGGGATGAGGAACAAGTGGCTTTCCATATATTTCTGGACAGCAGATCCCAGTAGCTCTAGCTAGCATAGGCAGTGCTGATGGGTGATCAGAGTAACAGTTTTTGAACAACCACTTACTCTCCTGCTGTAATACTGTATAGCAGAATAAAACTTTTACTCTTGCACTTTTTACATTTTGGCAGCTGCAATACAACTACTACCTGGTGACAAAAGAGGTAGCTGCCACATCTTACAATATTTATCTTTGAGTAAAGGCAGATGAGTCCTTGTGGGGCCAGAATTTGGCAACTCTGCTTGCAAAGATTGAGATTATTAAGATTAGATTCTGCACTACCAGTTCACATTTTCTTGTCATAAGGACACCACAGTGGTAAATTTAGAAATGAGCAGGGAAACCTAGTGGCAGACTCCATAGTTACAACACATCAAACCCCAAAGAACTCACAAGATAACTCGCTTGCTAGACAGACTACTTTCTTGTTATTTATACCCAAAGCAGCTAACACTGATTTAAAATATCTTTTTTGGTATATCAAATGAAATGAAATATTTTTTTTTAAATTGTGCTTTTTAATAGACCTAATAAAAGTGTTGATTTCAACAGTGACTCTTATGGTCAACATGGCAACCTATGTATTTGTATGACACGAAGAATAGGCAAATTTAGACACCACTCAACAGTGGGATCCTATAGAAGAGGAAGAGGACATTGTGTGGGGAATATTTCTTCCAAGTAAAAGTAAAATGACCCAAATTGGCTTTGAGTTTGCCTTACTCATTGCCTAAATCCAACTCTACTAGTACAGAGGCTTTCTGAGAAAGCCTTCTTCCAAATAAGGCACCTGCAAGCTTTGATCCAGATAGAGACATGTTTTAGTTTTTAGGAAGGCCTTTTGTATTCTGAATTAAATAAGCAACATTTGTGGATCTACTTTTATTCCGTTTGTTCTTCCATGCAAGCCAAGAAGCATTGGGGATGTGGAAGCTTTAATCCAAAAGTCCCCACACTTTTTGTCATACCATCATATACCATCCAAAGGGAAGCAATGGATTACATGAATTTAAAACTGTCACTTCATGGCAGTCTTCAACTACATGATTTTTTGAGAATGTCTTTGATGAAGGAACTTTCAAAATCTAGCACCAAATCTTTTGTTTATCCTTGACTGATCTAATAAAGATATTACAATATGCAATATGGACTCTGGAGCAAAGACATCCAAACAAATTACAATCCTATTGGATTTTATCTGGAAATAAGATCCATTGGATTAAACAGCCAGTGTGATATAGTGGTTTGAGTATTGGACTTTGACTCTGGAGAGCAGGGCTCAAATCCCCTTTCAGCCAAGGAAACCCACTGGGAGACCTTGGACAAGTCAGAGTCTCTCAACCTCAGAGGATGACAAATGGATTTTCCCTTTGAAGAATCTTGCAAGAAAACTCTTGTAACATGTCCCCACCACCTCACAATTCTTTCCTTCTTTGTGACCCAACACACCTGTGGGTTTTTAAAGGTCAGTAGCATGGATGGATGTTAAATCACAGGCCAAGTGGATAGTTAAACAAGAATAAAAGTTTATTTTAACACAGAATAGGCAAAGGTAACTTTGACATGAAGTTGTTACTATGCCTTCTTTTGTTACATATATATAAGTCTGGTTGTAACTTTCTAATAATAACTCAGCCACACAGGCTATACTATCACTCCAGAAATTATGTAACCCAAACCCCTCTTCCTGAGTCTGGCTACACTGAGTCTCTCCTCTCTAGACTGTCCAGAACTAATACTGTCCCTCTCTGGACCTAACAGACCCTTCCTTGGTCTATTATCAAAATACTGTTCCCTCAGTCTCTAATCCTAACTATCTCCCCACTGAACTCCAGCTTCATCCCTCAGGATTCCAAACCCTTAACTGACTCAACCCAACTGCCAAGCGGAATATTCAAACTCCTCAGCCAGCACCTGATTGGCTAGTGGATCTCTGGCTTCTGATTGGCTGGTTTGTAAGTCAGTTCGTCACAACTCTGTGATAGGTTTGCCTTGTGGACCTCATCAGTCAGAACTAACCTGAATGTAAACAACACACACAGAGTTCTAATTGCAAGGGTTCAGTGTGTTAAAGGTACTAAGCTTTTTTTAAAAAAGATATTCAGCTGAAATGTAACCTTAGCTTTTTAACTAAATATGAAAATGATCTTGCAAAAAGGTGCTATCATTAAATTGCTAGTCATGAAATATGAATGCCATCAGTGAAAAGGAAAGACAAATATCCAGCCTATGCTTGGTTACTGTCCTCATTCTCTTACTTGCTATATGGAAACAATAGTCAGATTTGAAAGCCTCATTATCAATGAGCAAGGACCCTCCATGCAAACATCCCAGAATTATGCTTCTCTTTGTTTCCCCACCCCTGCAACATGACTAAGAATCATTGACTTAGGACATAGGTACACTGTAGGTTTATCAGATTTTAAAGGATTTTTCCTGTCTCCTCCAGCCTCTGCAAATGAGAGTTCTGAGATAATCTGTAGAAATCTGTAATATATATAACTTAAATTTTATGTGAATGCAATATTAAAACTATGTATTGACACAAGAGACAATTTTTTGGCTGATTCAACTTTTGAACCCTTATCACATAACTGATGTATACCTGCAATACTACCACCTGTGTCATATTACCCCATAAAACAATTTCATATTTCAACCAAGCATCCATTTATAATACAATCCTTTATATGTTTATTCAAAACTAAGTGCCATTGGCTTTAAATTCAACATAAATTTAGTGGAGAAAAACACTGAGTTAATGGACTCAGTGCATTTGCTCTTGTGGTCTCTAGGCATGTTAACACTTATGTGGACTGTTTGCAAACCCAGTTGTGAAAGCAGTTATGCAGTGGGTGTGCAGCCAATTGTGGAATGGTTTGTACAGCTGGAAATGACAGCTGGTTACTGACCACTGACTTCTGTGGAGCTTAATGCCAGATAAGTGTGTATAAAATTGCAACTTTACTTGGATTCTTTCCAGATCCTCACACGGAAAAAATGTGTGGGATGGAATTCACTCCTGATCTTAATTCCAACCAAGGTGTAGTATCAGCAGACTGATAAATGTCTATAATCCTTCCACAAAATCCTAAAAAGTAAGCCTGGAGCCCCAAATTCTTTTTTAAAATCACATCACACACCCCCACACCCCACATCTGGGACTATAAATTTGTTGCCTTATTCCATGGAGACTCGCTAATGTATGATCAAATGAGCCACACAACCCCTGCAATGGCTTTCAAAATTTGGGTTTAATCTCTTTATTGTCCGACTTCACGGCATGGTAGTCTTGCCCTTAAATAAAACTTACATTTAAAAAAATGGTTAGTACAGCTGGTCAAAAAATGTGCTCAAAGTTTAGAAACACATATCATTGTTTATACAGATGACTGTTTGGGAGAGACTTCAATAGAAGCTGACTTTACTAGCAAAGGAGTAGGCTTTGGCAATAACACTGGGTGATCAGCAACAGCGACTCATATTTTCCAACTGAGATCAATGTGGACTCTAATCCATTAAATGCAGACCTAAATATCACCCGGCAGATATGAATAGATGACAGTGGAAATGGAAGGAAAGAAACGTAAGGAATAGTCAGATTGAAGAGCCTTGTTTCATATTGCAATCCATTTTAGTACACAACAGGAAATCAGTCTGATTCCAGATTTTCAATTAACATACCCTAGATATGGAGTGAAAATACTTCTTTTCTTGCAAACACAAATGCTTTTTGTTCAGCTGTGTTTAGCCGCTGTTCAGAGAATTGGTTTCCCCCCTTCTTCTTTTCCTTTCTTCCCCCCCACAAATCATTGGAAGCATGTTAGCAAAGCATCTTTTTGAAATGTCAAGGAATGGTTTTGTTAGGTATAGAAAGTGGCCTGCAATCATTTGACTCTTTCAGATGCCAATTTAGATATTTGAATACTAATGTCAGATGGTAGGCTAGCAAGGGGAGGGGGTGATGAGGACCTAGGCATTGTGATGAAGCAAACTAGGAGGTCAGAAAACAATGGTGCCCTCTAGGTTTTAAAATAGTACTTAGTGTATTAAGTTAAAGGCATTAATTCTGATTTTCACAATATAGGGGTGCAGAATTCCTGCTTTCCAGGTTGATTCAGGGTTGTCTGACTGTGTGTGTGTGTTTATGCCTTCAAATCACCTCTCAACATTTGGTGACCTCATGAATTATATAGGGTTTTCTTAAGCTAGGAATACTCAGAAGTGATTTTGCCAGTTCTTTCCTCTCAAATATAGCCTATAGCACCTGGCATTCATTAGTGGCTCCCCATTCAGGTACTAACTAGGCTGAACCTGCTTAGGCAAGATCAGACAGGATCTGATGCCTTTGGAGTATGTAAGCACCATGGTAGCCATTACTTGCCATAAATATATCCTTCTATGCATACTATTTTAAACAGAGTTGTATATTTTGCCCTTCCCCCCCCCCCCAAGAAGTCATGAGATTTAACAAGAATATTTGTGACATCTTCAGTTCATATACTAAAAATGAAATCCTGTTACAGTGCGCCTGCATCATATGCGGGATTGCCATACGTGACTTTCAGCTTATGCTGAAGCCACATGCTGGAAGTGGTAATGGCGAGCATGCTTGTGGCATGCTTGTGGCATGCACGCTGCACCACACTGCACGCACGAACCCCATTGTTTTCAGCAATGGGGAATCCTTACATGGGGGGTCCAGAATGGATCCTCCACATAAGGAAAAGGTCCACTGTATGTCTGACCTCAAGTGGAATGGAACCATAACCAGAAAAGATTCCTCTGCTCATTAAAGAGATTTCGGAAGCCCTCCAAAACAGCTTTGGAGACAGTGGGTACAAGAAAAGGAGAGGCAAGGGAACTCTTGTTTGATGAGAAGTCTACCCATGTGGTATTGGACATGATCCTATGAATGCAATCTTAAAAATCTTCAGAAGTATATTACTCTGAATTAAACTATGTGTGTGTGCGGGCACACACACCTTCAAGCTGCCTTTTGGCTTATGGTGGCCCCATTAATTTCATAGGGTTTTCTTAGGCAAAAAATAATCAGATGTGTAATTAATTAATGTAAATTAATTAATTTAAGGGCTCCTTCACAATGCAAATTTGTTCCAATAAATGCCAGGACTTTCTGTTTCAAGATTTCATGGCTTGGAAGAGTTATTTCCACTCCAGTATCAAGTCATGCCCTAAAAGTCCTAGGATTTTGACCCTTGTTTGTTGCTAGATGTAGCAGTTTACCATTACCTTCAATTTACATGTTTCTTTTCAATTATTCTTTTCTCCTACTTGAGGTATGGTTAAGCTGTGGTATGGATGTGGTCTTTTTCCATTACTCTGGCATGCCGTCTATGAATTCAGCACCTATACCTCCATGCTCCTCCTCCAGTATCCATGTACCTGTTGTACACATTTATTTTCAATGTTCACAAAATCACTAACTGCAGGATTTATAGTTTTTTGTGGTTTTTTCAGGATATGTGGCCATGTTCTAGAAGAATTTCTTCCTGACGTTTCGCCAGCATCTGTAGCTGGCATCTTTCTCTGAAACGGCGAAACGGCAGGAAGAAATTCTTCTAGAACATGGCCACATATCCTGAAAAACCCATAAAAAACTATGGATGCCAGCCATGAAAGCCTTCGACTTCACTTGCAGGATTTATTTATTTATTTATTTTAAAATAAATACATTATAAGACACAAAAGAATAGCTATGCTGCTCACTTGCAACAAAAACAACCAAGTGTCTTTGGAATCTGAAAGATGAAGGGGATGTTGTCAAACATGAAAATACTTTACATTTTTTATCAAGTTAATGAAATGTACTTTAAATATACTTTTTACAATGTTCAAAGATATATTTCTTTGAGCAAAAATCTTATTAGGTCACTCTTTGAAGTGATGACAGCCAGCCAGCCCTCTGTATCCATGGATTCTGAATGCATAGATTTAACCAACCATGATTCAAAAATATTTACATACATACATACACAGAAATTCCAAAAATCAAACCTTTGCCATTTTATATAAGGGACACCATTTTACTACTCTATTTATATAATGGGACTTGAGAATCCATGGATTTTGGTATCCATGGGGACAGGTTTCCTAGAGCCAAACCACAGTGGATACTGAGGACCCACTATATAGAGACCAGAGCTTTGGAAAGTTACACTTGAACTACAGCTACCAGAACATGCCACCTATCTTGGCTAGGACATTCTGGGAGTTGTAGTCTTAAAAAAGTAATTTTCCAAGTTCTGAGATGAAATTCAATTTGATTTGGTATTTATTTCACATTCACATTCCAGTACAGCAGTTAGTAAAAGTAGCATTTTTGTGATACTGTTGTTAGAAAATTATAGAGATTTAATATGTAGAAATAAAATAAGTAAACAAAATATTGAATGTTGTGAAAGGGTATAGTCTCCTTGAAAACCCTGCTCTTTTCAAGTTTTATTAACAACATGTCCCAGTTCCTCACTGATACTCCTGCTGTGCATTCAAAATATGCCAAAGCATTTTAGGCAGATATTAACAAATTTTAACAGTGCCAAACCAATTCTTTGTTTTTTGGGGGTGGATAATTAGCCAACCTGTAGTATTTCTGAACAACCTGTACATTTACTGACCTGTAAGTAATTCATTTTCATAGATGAGCATCTTGTGTTAGAAATGACAAAGATAGTTTACAGTTGTCCAAGCTTTTAGATATATTTGCCTATCTACATATAGCTGTCTATAGAAAAAAGAGAGAGAGAATGAAGATAGATAGATAGATAGATAGATAGATAGATAGATAGATAGATAGATAGATA